>NC_056733.1:276837881-276962881 GCF_019279795.1 Protopterus annectens | reverse complement strand
ACCATAGCCTTAAGCTCTATGCCAAAAAATGTGTCATTATCCCCTTGGGGAAAAAAACAGTTTCCTTGAATTACCACATTGATGGTAGTCCACTGAACACAGAAGGCGTTATAAGAGATCTGGGAACACAGGTTGACAGCAATCTCTCTTTTGACCGCCACGTTGCCACTGTGGTCAGAAAGTCCTTCTATGTGGCACATCTCATTACTAAGGGTTTTGCATCCAACAAGAAAGAGGTCATTGTCTCCCTCTACTCTTCCCTCATTAGGCCAGTCATCGAGTACAATGACCCATTTGACATGTACCTCACTAGACACCTGCAACAACTGGAGAGGCCACAAAAGTACCTCACAAAGAGGATCCTAGACCTTAAACACTTGTCCTATATGGACAGATTCAAAAAACTTCAACTATTCTCGGTCTCATATTGCCTACTTAGAGGTGATCTCTGCTTGACTTACAAAGCCATGTCTGACCCAGCTCTGTTAGAAATGCTACATCTAAAGAAATCCCAATCCTTCCACATCACACGCTCCAGAGACCTCAACCTCATTACCACAATCAACAGAACATGCTGGAGGGGCAGGTTCATAACCCAGAGACTGCCCATGCTATGGAATAGACTTCCCATACATGTCAAGCAGAGCACTTCACTGGGCCCTCTTCAAGAGAAATCTTGATGAGTGGATGGGAAATAGAAAATTCTCCCCGGGGATCACTCCAGTGGCTGTACTCGACCGAGGCACTAGGAACTAAGGTCAGGTGCTACGATGCCAGGGTAATCCTATGGGCTAGGCTTGTAAAGGCTCCAGGGCCATTAGCTTAGTACACACCTATGAACCTATGAACTTGAGATCTGAATTTGGCTAACATCTGGTGAAGGAAGGAGACACTGAGTGGCTAATGACTTAATCTCCTTTCTCACATGTGTCGGTAGTCTAACAGACTCTGAAGTAATCTTATGGTGATATTCTGAACTAAGATAAATTAGTGACAGTGGAACGGTTACAGAAGTGGTGCTCATGAAGTATGCTTGTAGAAGTATTTGTGACTTCAGAATGGTGCCATAGCATGTCTTATGTTCTTGCTGTAGGACCATAACTAAAATAAAGAATTGCCTCCTTCAGAGCACCTCCTGCAAGTCAAAGTCCCTGCATCCTGCCATTTTCTATGGCCCTAAGTTATTTTGTCCACAGTTTAATGACACTGAGAATAGTAGAACGATGGAAGGAATGAGGTTGGTTGTGGAGAGCTGAGAATAGTAGAACGATGGAAGGAATGAGGTTGGTTGTGGAGAGCTGAGAATAGTAGAACGATGGAAGGAATGAGGTTGGTTGTGGAGAGCTGAGAATAGTAGAACGATGGAAGGAATGAGATTCATTGTGGAGTGCTGAGAATAGTAGAACAATGGAAAGAATGAGGTTCGTTGTGGAGAGAGATACTTGGGAATGGGCAAATCTGCTGCCTGTGATAAGAAAACAATATTTACAAGCTGTAATATTAAGGTATATACATCATGGGAATCTGCGGTGGTACAGCGGTTGCGTTCTTACCTCACAGCAAGAGGTTCTCTCATTCGATTATCGGCTGGAGTGCCTTCTGTGTGGAGTCTGCATGTCCCCCCATGGTCAAGTGGCCTCCGAAAGACATGCTTGAATGGGCGTGCCTTCACTGAAGGTAGGGCGTCAGGCTGGGAACTCGGCACCATAAAAATCGACTGCCAATCATTAGCGAACTGAAGTTCCGCTCTGGCGACCCCTAACCGGGAAAAGCTGAAAATACAAACATAACGCATATATACATCATAGATCTATGTTCCCAGGTATTAAGGACAACACAAAATAAAAAAATCATACTAATCTAGGATCCATAAGAATTGTATAGTCTAAGATTAAGAAGAGCTGTATAATAATAAAACAGAAGTAATTTCTTTTTCAGACTTCTTAAAAATAAGTAAGAGTTCTTATTAATTATATCAAGGATCACTTCAATAAGCATCCCTCTTTAATTACATCAAGGATCAGTTCAATCAGCCAAGGTAGGGTGCAATATAATTTCTTATAAGCATTCTGGAATAAAACCCATTCAGTGAAAAAAAAAAACTGTCCAACATCTTCACATCTTAATCATATGTTTCTTAAACTATGTTATTTTATTTATGTTTCTTTTGTACACTTGTCAACTGGGTAAGACTACTGGACCAAGTGTCCCTTTTCAGAGATGACCCAGGAGTACTGTCTGGTTTAGCAACTTGTTCAGCGTCTCACAGCGGGTAAATGATGTTGGAAGGAATCAAACCCTGTTCCCTTGACTACAGGAAGCAAATCATTAGCAGTTCAGAAGCTTAATCCTCTGTACTATACTTCAGCAAGATCTTGTAACCACAGTCCCTAATTTAAACATCAGCTCAAACAAAAGCAAAAGAAAATCTCATCTGTCCCTGCTACGCCTCATATGTAAATGCGCACAGCAAGTGACTTAGCCAAATCACAGTAGGTGCCATATTAGCATCATCAGGAGGGAGGGGGATTTAAACATTCCTGCTTCTGGGTATAGCAATAAGCTGAGTAGTAAACGGGGGAGGGGAGAACTTTAGTTGAACCACTTACTACTTGCTAATCTTTTGTCACCAGAAGAAGGAAAAGTAATAAGAAAAGCAGACGTGAGATGACAGGAAAGTTTTCTCATCTAGTTGTTACATATATGTAGATTGGACTACAGCAGTCCCTTTTTAGCTGTGACCTCGTTTCAGAAAATGCGAAAATATTAGAATGCAAGTATTTATCTGAGGTTAGCATCAGAACAGAAACAAAAACAGAAATAAAATTATCTGTGAACTGCATACCCAGAGGTGTATTTTCTCTCCATGAATTATGTGACTTAATTAATGTATTATGTGTCTCATTGTGTCATTGTATAAACACAAATATTTTGGGACACTTCCTTAAACATACAGTTCCAGCAAAAGGAGAAAATAGAAAGTAAACCAGAGAGAGACAGAAATATGTATCTATATTTGTCTATATAAATACAAATAGATATAGATACACACATACATATATACATACATACATAACTCATTCATTTGATCTCAAGTCAATATACAAAAAAGCTGTTGGCGACACAAAATATTAAAAACTCAGAATATCTAAAACTGGAATTTACCTTTCTTCACTGTTGTGCAACCCAGAGTTGATTTATATCAGTGGCATGGGGTGTTGTCTTTTTATATTAAGGGTTTAGCTATTTTGCATCTTAGATATTTTGACATACAACTATCTATCTATCTATCTATCTATGTATCTATCTATCTGTCTGTCTGTTTATCTATATATGTCTATCTATCTATCTATCTATCTATCTATCTATCTATCTATCTATCTATCTATCTATCTATCCATCCATCCATCCATCCATCTATCTATCTATCTATCTATCTATCTATCTATCTATCTATCTATCTATCTATCTGTCTGTCTGTCTATCTGTTTATCTATCTGTCTATCTATCTATCTATCTATCTATCTCTCTATCTATCTATCTATCTCTCTCTCTATCTATCTATCTATCTATCTATCTATCTATCTATCTATCTATCGTTCAGTCTATCTATGTATCTATCTAGGTATCTATCTATCTGTCTATCTTTCTGTCTATCTATCTATCTATCTATCTATCTATCTATCTGTCTATCTGTCTGTATATCTATCTATCTATCTATTTATATATCTATCTATCTATCTATCTATCTATCTATCTATCTATCTGTCTGTCTATCTATCTATCTATCTGTCTATCTATCTATCTATCTATCTATCTGTCTATCTGTCTATTTATCTGTCTATCTGTCTGTCTGTCTGTCTGCCTATCTATCTATATCTATCTATCTATCTATCTGTCTGTCTGTCTATCTATCTATCTATCTATCTGTCTATCTATCTATCTATCTATATGTCTATCTATCTGTCTGTCTATCTATCTATCTATCTATATGTCTGTCTATCTATCTATCTGGCTATCTATCTATCTAGCTATCTATCTCTATCTATCTATCTATCTATCTATCTATCTATCTATCTATCTATCTATCTATCTATCTATCTATGTCCAAAGGATAATAGCAGTAGTCAGTGTTGGTGGTGTGGTGGGCTAGGTAGTATTTACTGATTTGTACTTTCATTTGACTACACTGGCATCATCATCTTGGTCTAATGTCAGGTTTCTTGGAGAAATATTGCATAACCCATATGGCTGTTTTTGATTATTGCTTAAATATTCCATATGAATGGCCAGTAGTTTGGGAAGTAAATTCCACACTGATTGTGATGTGTTCGCAAAGGACCTGTTCCTTGCCATCAGATTACTGGGTAGGATTATTAAATGAAGGGATAGTTTTCCTGGGATGTGGGCCTGAAATGCTTGTCTACGTTAGGCACAATTTGCTTTACCATGCACCATTACTGCAATCTGTAATGGTTCTGAAGCATACATAATAAACATAACTTTACTAACAGTATAGGGTGGGCACTATTGCAGCCCATGCATCAGTGCATTAGTCAGTACCTGCTGGCTACCATTCAGGTTGCCTATAGTTTGCAAGGCGCACAGGATGTACCACTTTGCACTCCTGTTCTGTGGTCTGCCCATGGCTATATACATGGTATGAGAGCTACCACAAATACATAGAATGTGGCACTCATCAAATGTCAGGCACAGATACTCAGATGCTAGTGCTGCAACATCTGTGTCGGGATCTGCCATGGTAACTAATTGGAATGCTAGTACCTGCTAAAGTGAGTCTCAAAACATGGAGACTCAATAGCAAAAAAGCAGACTTAACATATACCAAGTCTGAGATGGCGTTGGTATATTTAAGTTTAGGTGGTTCATAGGGTGCCCTCTGCAAAAAGGAAGTTTAAAGGAGAAGAGCAGAGTCTTCAAGATGTGCTCTTCTGCATTTTATTTTGGTGTGTTGGCACGTTAAACTTTCAAGTGCTGAAATTTCAGTAGGGAGCCCTCTATCATAACATGTACCTTTTATTTTATTTTATACAACCCCACAATCACATACTGGTACTCATTCATCCCTTCCCATTTAGTAGTCTACTGATGTTGGGGAAGCAGTGAATTTAGCTAGATCTGCTGAACATATTATAAATGTATTGCATTAGCTCCAGCAGCTGCATACTTCTGTCTCTGAGTCGTACGTCAGACACTACTACATTGGGTAGCCTGTACCTTCTCCTGGTGAACAGAATGGAGGCAATCCATTAATATAACAGAAACAATATAAACTGAAAATATCATGATATTATAGTTAAAACAATGTTCTTAGTCATACCAGAATATCTATGTCCAGTGCAACACAAAAAACTGTCCTGACTTTACAGCAAATGCATCTCATCATGCCTGAATTCTCACACATATCTAATTACTTTCAGAACATTTAACTTCTTAAATAACATACAACATTTATTGCAAAACAGCAAGTTCAAAATATAAAACTTGACTTGTAGGCAAGGACTGAACATTGGAAAAATAACTGCTTTAACTCTATGTCATAAGTGACATTAAAATGACTTTAAAAGGTGTCATATACATTTGTAATTTACTGCATCTGTAATTGGTTACCCAGTAAACCACAATTATGTGGCCATTGCCAATTGCAAACAATAGTAGTGTACCACAAGCATTTGAAACACAAATAAACTCAGTAAATGTAAATAAAATATCAGAATATATATCAAAATGACTACATCATACTGCATGCATGTGTTCTCAAAAACTATCAAACAAAATTAAAATACAATATATACTTCCACTGACTGATGAGATGGTTACACAGTAACATGACCAGTAATGATGTCTGACAGTCAGTATACAGTCAGTAGGCAGTAGGGAGAAAAATTTTGCCAGTCGTGAGAAAATCCCACCTAAGTTTTACTTCTGCCATGGATTATTGTTTAAATATTGCTTTTTTTCCATCCATGAGAACACATCATGATTCTGTGACAATATTACAGCATTTTTATAGATATTCTATAAAAAATCTATAATACTGTCACAGAGTCAAAAAATTACATTTTAATTCCTTTACCTTACATCAGAAATTACAGATAGAGCCCTAGCCATCTTCTGGTCTGCTTTGCCACAGACAGCAAGCATACAGGGGCTCAGACTATAAAGGAAAGTTAAAACAGTCTAATGTTTAGAAAATGCTCCATACCAGAAATGTGAGACCCTACAACTGATGGTCTCACAACTTTAAAAAGAGACAGTGATATGAGCAAAATAACTGCAAATTTTTAAACCTGCTGTTATGCCATTAATACTTTTCTGCAGGGGGGCTGCACACTTTACATCTCTGATATTGGGGACATCCACCCGCCACCTACATATACATATTACACCTGAGATCTCTGTACCTCCCCATAGTACCACCAGTATAACCTTCACATGCATTACTCCATTCTCACTTGTACTTCTGTTGCAGCGGGGATCTCTGTTACTGCTCTCAGAATTTCAAAATGCATGTTTTGGAAAGTAACTGGCCAATCTTTGTTAGCCTTTATCAGACAACCAAGCCCTTCAAAGGGCTGCAGTACGGAAAATCAAACAAGACCCGGGCTGCATTCTCATTTCTTTGCTCCTAGATTTTTAAATAATGCATATCAAATTGGTGGGGTTCTTCTGTCTTGTTCTGGTGGAGACTTCAAAGTTTGGTGGCTTGAAGATGGCTTTCTGACCTTAGGACCTTAGCATTTTGCACTTTTTTATTAGCTAGGTATTCTGTGCAGTTAGTGATTAGAGAAGTCATGCAAAGTAGTATTGTTGTTGGTGATGATGATGAAGGCAAGTGGTTAAAAAAAAAACAGATTCAGGAGTAACAGATGGAATGATAATTCAACCAGATACAGAACTTCACATTTTTCATCAACTTTTTTCGTAATTTGTTTTTTTTTCTTGCCTTTCAACCATCCTCAATTGACTATCGGTTTTCCTTCCTAGTCCCTCAACTGGTCTATTTGTTCATATGCAGCTACCAGGGGTGAGGGTCAGACTTCTTTTCAGAGAGAGATAGTTATACAACAGACAGTATTAAGCTCTAACACCCTGGCTGTTGGCTGATTTCCTTGGTGGAGAGCATCTAACAGACAAATGTTCATCCAGCCCGTGCTGATGTGCCTGTCTTGGAATCCTGTCCTCTAGGGGAGTGCAATGGAATACTATGATGCTATGCTCTTTCTCTGTGGCTGTACATTGCCTCCTGTTTTGTCCACCCCCCATTTGATGTGTTATATACCCACACATACTCAGCTCAGTGACTTAACCTAAGTTTGAGCAGCGGAGCAACCCTTTGTTGAGAATAGCCAGTTGTTTATATATAGAGTACAGACCTTGGAAAATAATATTGAGTACTGTACTTTGAAAAAGGGATACTAAAAGAAGCAGTGCAAACGTAATCATTTGTCAGTGCCACACTTGTAACGCATAACTGTTGTGCATTTGGAGAAAAAGATTTGTGAGATAATTATAGGAATTCTTTATAAAATTTGCTTATGAGAAATGAGAAATGATTGAGCTAGGCAGAATATTTTAACTTATAAAGATTTCAAACTTTAAACATTCAAAGCATACATTTTTTTATTTTTCTAGGCTATTTGTTTTTTAATCAGTTAGTAGTGGTGTTGGCAGCAAGGTGACTGATGGAATGGATAGATGAATGCTTCAGTTACTGTGACATTGTTGATAGTTAATGCTTTTGGAGTCTTTGTAGATTAATGTTGTGCAGCAAAGAACACCTTTAGTTGCAGTTTTGACTTAAAGCAATGGTAGCAGTCACAGGCTCAAAATGTTGCAGGCATCTGTAAAGTAATATTCATAATCAATGCAGTTTGAGCAGGTTTACAAATGGATACGTTATAAGAATCACACTATTTTAACTAGTGACATGATCTTCAAGGTTTTGCCATGGGAGTCTCCCGATGGTCAAGATAGCAGACAGAGGCACTGGGAACTAAGGCTGGGTGGCACGATGCCAGGTTAATCCTATGGGGCTAGGCTTGTAAAGGCTCCAGGGCCATTAGCCTAGTACACACTTATGAACTTATAGATATGCATTTTGATGTTGCACATGCAATGTGGTCTTCAGGATGAGATGGAGCTAACTTTGAGGGGTCAGTAAACAAACGACTTCTTTCCATTTAAATTGCTGTCATGTTATAATTAAGCCTAAGTGACCTGCGAACACTATATCATATCAATGTTACACAAACCCTTAAGTGGTGCATACTTGACATTTTAGGCTTTATAAAGGTGAATATTTTCTTTCTTGCTGACAGTTTTCAAGTACTGTAGCAGACATTTACACCATAGTACCAATGTTCATTTTTATTTTATGTTTTTAATTTTCCTTTTATTTTTTGTCATGCCAATATGCTTGTGTATATAACCCACAATACAGTAACTGAATTGCCTGTGTGCTCACATTAATACAACACTAATATTCCATTACTTTGCTCAGTATTAACTAACAATGAGCTATTGTACCCTGCAAATAATATTTTAACATTTACACACATTCATTCATAGTGCAGTAAATTAATTTACTTTGTACAGCTCATTTACAACTATTCTCTACTTTGTTCCACTACTTTCCATTAATAACTAAAGAAAACAAAAACAGCAAAAACAAAATCTACAATTAATGTTAATTAAGCTTTATACCATGTTACAGTTTTCATGTGCTCTACTAGTTGTGGTTACAGTGAGAGAAACACTTGCACACCGACTGCATTGCACCACTAACATTCCACAACGGTCAACTGCCACTATATTTCCAAAGTGCTCAAATTTTGTATGCATATAGATTACACAGCTAAAAAATTATTTGTAACACCAGTGTTATGTAATATTTGCAATCTGCCTTCTCTTTATACTATACACCACTACAGCCAATAAGGAAAGCGTACAAACACACAGCCAACAAATGGTACATACTCTGCCTAGCAGTGACATCATATCATTTATTACAGTTTAGCACAAAGATCTGCTCTGAATACAACACTTTAAACTAGACAAAGTGTTGCCGTCCATTAAAGAAACTAAATAGACCAATTACTATTACATATGAGTAGTATAGGAAGGAAGCAATGCACTTTAATGCCTCACAATTGATAAAATTGCCCTCCCCCTTCATAATAACTACAAAATGTAATATCCTGAACATTGACTTTTTTATTGCTGGAAGAATACACGATAGAGATGCCATTGAAAAAAAACATTTCAGTGCTGTTTAGCTCAACACTGCATTCTTGGCAAAAAAAAAAAAGACTCGCATAATACAGTAATACCATACAAACAATGTGATGTATTACCATTTCCTAAAGTCAGTTGATACTTTCTTTTTATCTACTAATTATGTAAGCTATTCCAGTATTTCCAACCAGAATCCCTTTATATTTTCATAATAATCATAACATTTAACAAGGAAACATCTTTTAAATTGATTATTTCACTTGCATTTTTATGCCATGTGACTTTTACATACAGTTATAAAATAACAACTGCATATTCCAATAATAATTTAAATATTCTTTCCAGCACTTAAACGGTGTATAAGATGAACTTTCTTCAAAAAAATATTCTGCATCTTGCGTAACTAACATAGTTAAGAAAACAAATGTTTTTTTCACGATTGAAAATATTCAGATCTTATAACTGACTAGGTAACTTTTCCAGTATTATGCTGTATCACTCTTGCATGTGCTAATAATGAATGGTTCTGTTTTAGGAATTCAAACACAAATATTTTGTTCTCTCTTGTTTACACTACTGTTACAATATTAACAAAAACAGTGTACTTTATTGTGCAATAAATGATTATTTGTTTTAATTTCTATCACATTTCCATGAGTCCCACATTTGCAAAGTAGATATGTACAATTAACCACTGCTAAGCTGCGAAAATTATTCAAACATTTTCCCTCATGCATTCTGCCTCTGCAGCTGCAACAGTGGAAATGTTTGCACACCAGCTTCAATGCAGTTCTAATATTGTATTTCTTTGTGCAGTCAACAATTAGAATGACCTATTGATACACTACAGAAAGCAATTCACATATCTTACTTAAATACAATAATAAACGTTTCCAGAAAGCTATTCAAACACATACCTTACTTAAATACAATAATAAACATGTTTCAGAAGGCCACATAACATTGACATTACATGATACATCCAGTTCACCTACTGTTTGCAATAATACAACCCTACAATTACTACTGAAAATCCATTTTTCATGATACGTTTGCACATATAATCAACCAACTGACAAACAGTTAATTGTCTATCTAATATTGTTTGTTTCAGTTAATTAATTTTACCATAAAATACTTATCTGTCCATTTATACATATCTATGTATATAACATTGCTGCATTCCACCTGCCATCAGACAGCAAGTAGTAGGACAAAAAACAATACATTAAAGTCTCATGGTAAACAAAAAACAGTCTGTTATTATTTGCCTAAGTCATTCTGTTTTTATTTTTTCTTTTAATTTTACTTTTCCCATTTATAGCAGGCTGCAAAATGCAACACAATAGAGACACTACAAATCCTTTTACTACTTGATTGAATAATAAAGCTGCATTAAAAACAGAACAACAGCTTACTGTCATTTAACTCAATATTTCATTCTTGATGATAGATTCATATAGCACAATAATAGGATGCAAAGAATGCAATGGACTACCAGATCCAGATCCTAACAGACAATTTAATAAACAGACACTTTCTTTCCTTATTCTGTATTGAACCTACACTTAAATATCAAATTTAACCATGTCAAAGACTACCATACAATGGTATTGCTTCACAGCAAACCATTCTACTATCTCAGCCTTAAAACATATTCCAACTTCCTTATAAAAATAAAACTGTTCTGTACTTTATTAAGAAAAATCTGATGTTGCAATATACTTTTTGTTGTATGCCTTTAAAAATGAAAAAAAAAAGTTATAATTTGTGCACTGCTCACACCAGCTACACCACATAAAGCAACATGTTGCATAGCTGATTGTTCATTTCTGTACAATATACTGTCAACCCAATCAGCACAGTACAAACACCACTTTGATTTGATATTAGAGATTCAGAGTGAGTAGGAAGAACATTTGATATACAATTTCTTATGAAGAGGTGGTCAGTATTTTTCATGCTGCAGTCTGTAAATGTGCTGAGGAGGTGAGAAGTTCTTGCCCCAACAGAAAGCCATTTAACTCTATTTAATGTGGAGCAGTGGTGTTCAGTGTACATAGAGGCATGGATAAATCTAAGTATTTGGGTTTTAGCTGATTGAAGACATGTGATGTGAAGAACAGAGGGTTATGATAGGTTGTCCATACTCTATGCTAGTAAGTAGAAAGCTAATGACACTACAGAGTTTACTTCAAAAGTGAGAAGACTGGAGATGTAAGAGATTTGGAGTTAAGTCAGTACTTTAGAGATTTGTGACTCAATCTGTTTATGAAAGGTAATGTGCTGGTCCAAGACTAGTCCAAGATACCTTTGACCCTTTACAAATGGAAGAGCATTGCCTGATGGGTTAGTTATAGTGATGTTATTTTGGAGCTTGCACTGACTAGCAAAAAGCATTACTGACATTTAATAGGTGTTTGCAGTAAATGTACTGCTGGGAGTCCAATTTAAAATGGAAGACATGTTTTTTTGCAGTTCAATTTGGAGTGAGGCAAGATTTTTGTTGCTTCTGGTAAGAAAAATGTATCAGCATATAGGATGCAATTAGTATGTGGTAGGTTACAGGGTAGATTATTAATGTAGAAGGAAAACAGAAGAAGACCTAGAATAGAACACTGGGGTACTCCTTTACTTATCGTATGTGAAATAATAGTTTTATTAGATCCAAGCAATGAGAAGATATGATTAAGGAGATAACCTTGAAACCATCCAACTACATGGGGGGAAACCATTATCACTAAATTTGTTAAGCAGTGATGAGTGACATAATGAAAGTTTGCTTTTTTTTTTTTAAGATCAAGAACTATTGTTTCTGTAATCTTAACTTGCTCCATATTGAAGTAAATATTCTTATTGAGCGACTAGATCGCTGTCATGGTATTGGACTGCATTGCAAGAAAGAAGCATGAAAGATTTGTGGTGAAAATGATTATGAGAAATGTAAACCATATCTGCTAGTTACACTGTGATGTAAGAAAGAGTATCAATCGTTTTTTTAGTAAGCAGTATTTGGATAAGTCTGGTATAGAGAAGGTAGGGGTTATGGAAGATGAGTGATGAATGTAAGATTGCTAGTGGAGAAGAGAATGACAGGTCTCATCATTTTTTTCTATAAACACAAGGGTCTAAGATCTGAGTGACAGGATATAAGGGCTGTGGAAGAGGTATAACAAAAAATTATTTTTCTCATTAAAATTAACAGCTCATCTGAGTTAAATAATATGAATATTAACCTGGGAGAAGATTGCAGGAAAAATATAGGTTTTAACTAATAAGGGGACATGACCTAAGGCTATCAGCAAATGCTAGGAATAGAATGTGTAATGAATAAAACAGACGCTAACTAAAAGCATTCTGAGCTTAAGTATACAAAAGTTTGAGTGCGGTTGGTGATGTAGTCTTTGGAGGTAGGGGGATTGTCTTAAGAAGTATATATATATGGTAGATGGTGAGGGAGCTAGGGATGGGGATAAGTATGGGAGGAGAGTATAGCAGGACACACTAAGTACAGCAAGGAACTATTAGGTCTTGTACATGCATGTCACTTATTCCATATATTAAGACTACATGCCTCCAGCAAACAACTATGCTTGCTAGGCAGAGCCTGTGTACACCTCAACGGAGAAAGGTAAGGATGTGTTATTTCTATTGGGGTCTAATTTTTTTTTAAATATAACTAGTTTACATGTAGAAGAACTCATAGCTTCTTTTGAGGAGAAACTGAAAAAGTTTTGAAAAAGTTTAATTTGCTCATGTATGATAATTTGTATTCAGATAGATATATTGTAGCCAAGCAGTATGAAAGGGATTACACATTTACAAGTTCTCCATTGGGATTATGAACAGTGATCTTTCTAATGAGCATTTATTAGATTTTACCAACTAAAAAAAAATAAATTCAGCCAATGTAAAAGCAAAGGGTCTGGTAAGAAAAAAAAAAAAAGATGGAATAATTAACAGTAAGCCCTTTTGTTCTTTTATTTATACCAAGAATTTCATCAGACTAACATAACCTAAAAAAATAGAACATTTAAATAATAATACATCACGGTCACATTCCATTAAAATACCAAGCAGAAATCAAAATTAATTAACTATTATAGAAATTAGTAGATTTCTTAAACGTTTTGATCAATTCAAGCCCCATTTTGTTAATGGAGTATAACGACAAGCAATTAAAGAACTTGAATAGTGAGCTTATGGAATTAAAACCCAATAATAGCGGTGGTGGGGCTGCGGTAGCATTGTCGCCTCACAGTAAGACGTTGTCCTGTTTGATTCTCAGCTAAAGTGTCTTCTGTGTGAAGACATGCGTGAATGGGCATACCTTTGTTGAAGGTTGTGCGTCAGGGCTGGCAACACGGTACGTAAAAATCTACTGCCAATCATTAGCGGACCGGAGTTAAGCTGTGGTGACCCCTAACCGGGAAAAGCCAAAAGATACAACAACATTAGTGAGGCATCTAATTTTTTTTTTATTTTGCTAGTCAGTTTTAAATTGTATCCATTTATACAAATTATTTAACTAAAGCTTTTATAGGAAAAAAATAGCTAAAGAGAGACATGTCTGCTTATTCTACAGGGAAAACATATCCCCTGATGTCTTTGTGTCATAAGAATAATTATTTTTTATCAGTAATAATAATAATAATAATAATAATGAGAATATATCTACTAATGGCAAACAGTAATTTCAATAATAAACCTACACATGACTGAAGTCATGAGAAATTTGGCTAGCAACAATAGCAATTTTTAGAGAAGCAAATAGAGCTCCCTTATATTCCAGTAAGGAGGTCTCCCAGAATGGTTCCCTATTAGATGAACAAACACTTAAAATGTCAAATATGACATGCTCGACAGCTTTTAAGTGAATGTTCATCTAAGTGAAATCTGAGAATGTCGAAACAAGGAGTTTAGAAAAGTTACAGTTGGCCAGCTGTGAGGAAGCCAATGGCTGACGTCAGAAAGCTCACCCTGTCTTGCCGTTCCTACAGTCCTCTACTGTGGTGTGGTCTCGACATTTACCCTGTGTAATGTTATGACAGTCCTCCACTGTGGTGCACTCTCAGAGTTGGTATATTTAAGTAGGGGGGGGGGGGGCAAAGACACTCACTTTATTTTGTTTGTCGATTTGTTTTTTTTTTTTTGGGGGGAGTGGTTGTAATGGTGTACAGTACATTGTAGCTGTCAGCCATTGGCTTCCTGACGGCTGGCCAACTATAACATTACAAAACTCCTTGTTTCAATATTCTGGGGTTTCACTTAGATGAACGTCCACTTAAAAGCTGTCAAGCATGTCATACTCGACATTTTAAGCATTTGTTCATCTAATATAGACCCTCCCAGAATACAGCAGCAACAAGCATTGATAAGAACAGATGCAACAGAAGCATTTCAACAACATATTTCTTTTCAAATAAATTATTCACATACAGAGAGGGAAGGGAGAAGCAGAAAAATATTGAGGAGGAGAGAAAGGAGAAGTTCAATGCCTTTAAAAATATACTTTTAAAACTTTACTTAAGATAATTTTTTCTGATGCACATCTCCAATTACTGTATAAAGGGGTTTTCTGTATACCTCATATAAGGGTAGATTTTGCCAAGTCATTGGTTGAAAATAAAATACATTTAAGATATGTTTTGAATAATATTAAAGTAATGCATCTGATTTTAAGAAACCTTCTGATTTTAATCCCCTTATGTCTACTATTAAAACTTTACATATTTATGAAAAAAATACTAAATAGATTTTTGCTAATAGAACTCAAGGAAATTTTTATAATTTAAGTATTCTTGAAGGTAAAACTGTAATACAATTACAAAATAAAGATCTGAGGTTTATGAAAGCAGGCAATGGGGTAGGCTTGTTATTATGTGCCATGTACTGAACACATATCTACATTTTGGAACAGAGACAAGTTAAGTTATTAGATATACACAATCAATAAGATATGCATAATCAATAAGATATGCACAATCAATAAGATATACACAATCAATGTAAATGTATAGATAATGCATTATTAGAACTGATTACCCAGCCTTAAATAGAGCATAATATTTATGAATTTTTACATATTGAACATCTAAATTTTTTTTAACAAGAAACTTATTTATTAAATTATTATGTATGACATAAACAATCTTGTATTTGTATAAATGAAAATAAACCACACTGACACAATCTCAGTTGCAAACATTATACATTACAAACCATGCAGACACAACTGTAGCTGCAAACATTATACATCACTTATAATATATCTAGTCATTGTCAGTCAACCATTACATAGCTCACTCAAATCTCGTTCCTCCCCTGCATGCACTGACCCCACACTTCCCATTTTTTCCTATGTAATTTGCTGCTACCCTTTTCTAAGGATCCCAATTCCATTTTTTTTATCTCTGTCACTGTCTTCGCTACATCTAAAAAAGTTAGTTTAGAATCTGATTTCCATTTTCTAGTAATTGCTTTTTTGGTAGCCATCATAATTAGACTCAGCAAGGCCTTACAGTCTCAACAGTTCCTTTTCTGTATCTTAGCTAAAAAATAATTTCCTTAGTTACACCAGTTTGCTTACCCAGCATCTCCAACAGAGCAGTCTGCAGGGAATCTTTAAAGTCTGCCAACTCATCTCAGAAAATATATTCCAAGTTACCTCTTTCTTTCTCATCATGCCTCCAACATTTGCAGTCTACCTGAGGAATAATTCTTTGGAGTCTACTTGGGGTATAAAAATACCTATGTCAACGCTTTCAAGCAAAGACCCTAAATCTTCTAGACTTTGTTGCATATTTGGAAGATATATATATCTACCCCCATTGTTTCTTTGTGAATTGCTTAACCAATCTCACTTTCCAATCCTTTTTAACCTCCTCTGATTGATTCTTATAGTTATCATTAAATATTGAATATGCGCTACTAATTATTCCTTTCTTAATGACAACTTCTGTTCTAGATTCTACTGGAAACTTTACCAGTGCTGGTCTTTCATTTAGGACCCACCTATTTCTTTCTCTTTGCCTATAGTCTGATATCAATCATTGACTGGGAAAGGAATCTCTAACCTGCAGTCCAAATAGGCACCTTCCCATTCTATTACTTTTCCCTCTCTAGTTATTTGCTCCCGGCACATTGGTTCCTTTGCCAGTTTTCTCCAATAAATTCCAGTTCCCTCTTGCCTATTGTCTGTATCCTTCATTGCATTCATCCCTATTGGCCGAATCTCCTTTCTCCATTCCTGTGTTGGCTTAGTTCTTAGAATACTTTCTGCTACTTTATGAATATAATATTCTGTATGATTATGATTACTATTATTCTCCATAAAGGTCTGCATCCAAAATCTCAGTCTCTCCTTGTTTCTTGAGCTTCCCCCCTGTTTCATTATCATCACTTTGAATTATAATTTTCTGCTTGTGCTATGTATGGGAGTCTTAACTGTATTGCTCTGAAATACCCCTTCACATTGAGTAATCCCAATTGGCCTTGTTTTTTGAAACTTATCCCATTTGACCCTTGCCATCTTTCACCTCCCAGATAAAATCCTTCAGGTCTTTATTAATTACTATCCACAACTTCTCTCCTGGTCAGTGAAAATATGCCTGATCTGTGTATAAAACTAAAGGGACCAAAAACGTTTTAACTGAATATCCATATAATAAAGCTTCAGTTTTCTCAGTTTTTGTATTATCTTTTGTTTAGTCTCTTCCCACATATCCTTAGCTGCCACACCAGAATCATTTTCAAACCATGCTCCTAAATACTTCATTTTATCATGTCTCGTAAGTATGGATATTGCTGAACCAATTTGTATGCAGGTACATAATTTACTGGTATTGTCTTTGTTTTAGCTTCATTAATTTTGTATCCCTAAAAGATATGAAACTGTCTCTACACATTCCATAGCACTGTAATGTACAAAGAGAGGCAGCTTTTCTCAACTACCCTACCGATTATATCCTTGAATTTCTAGGTCACTTATTTTCTTTACCAATGGTTCTAAATATAATGCAAATAACAAAGGGGGGAGAGGATACCCCTGCTTGGTTCCTCTGATCAAGTAGAGATTATCAGAATGGACCCACTCACTTTAATTTTAGCCTTTGATCCCTTATACATCCTCCTAATTAACCTTATAATTTTATCAGAGAATGTAAATGCTTCCATTGCTCTGTTCATAAAGTCCCAGCTTACTCTGCCAAATGCTTCCTCCTCATCAAGACCCATCAATAACAATGTTTTTCTTACATTCTGCTTCGCTGTGGATCATCAGTCTTCTGCTGTTGTTGTTGTTGTGTCTTTCGGCTTATCCTGGTTAGGGGTCGCCATGTTGTCAAATATTTGCCTGCCCTCCACAAAACCACATTGATCCATATCTATCAATTCTGACATCAATTTTGCCATTCTTTTAGCTATAATAGACATAAACATTTTATAATCATGGTTTAGTATTGACATCGGCCTGTATCAAGCTGGATCTAATGGATATTTACCCTCTTTAGGTATTACAGCTACCACTGCTTTCTTCCAGGTTGTTGGTACTTCTCCTCTTCTTAAAATACTGTTAAACAAAATCTTCCAGATCTTTATAATTTTTTTCCCTCCTAGATTCCAAACTTTCACTGGAATATCATCTCTTCCTGGGGACTTTCCTGTAGATTGGTTATACATCATGATTTTTATCTCATCTCCTCCTCTCCCAACTGTTCGTAATTGAGCCTCCTCTACTTCTAACCTTGGCATATTTAATTATTCCGTAAACATTTCCATTTGTACCTCTTCTTGATTTTGATATTTCTCTGCTTTATACAGACTTACATAGAATTTCCAAAATATTTCTAATACTTCTACAGGATCCATTATCTATAGGCTCTCTAAGCTTGGTGACAGCCCTTTCTACCTTCTGTTACCTGAGTCGTTGTCTTAAAAGTTTTTGTGCTCTAGAGTTATTATCAAAAAACAGTTGCTTAACAACAGATTTTCTAAACTCATGCATTTTATGGAGGTAATTCCTTACTATCTGTTTAGCATTCTGCAGTTGCTCCTCTTCTTGTGCTGTGAGATTCCCCGATACTTTAACATTTGTCAGTCCCTCTAAATAATTCATGTTACTTCTTAACCATATCCTCCCTTTCTTTTATTTTCACCCTATTTTTAAACTCTACTTTAATTTTATCATATCCCCTAGCTACATTTTCAGAATAAATTTCTATCTTCTGTAATAGCTCCTGAATAATTTCCACTACCCATTCCTTAAATTCCTCCCTTTTCCACAGATAGGTGTGAAAGTGCAAGTGTCTCATTTTTATTTCATTACCCTGTGTTTTTATTTTAGTTATTATTGGTGCATGATGTGAAATAGTTATTGGGTACAAATCAAGACCTTCAGTTAAATGCACATGTTCCTGTGAAATGTAAATTCTGTCTAGCCTAGCCCAAATTTTGTATCTTGGGGATAATATGTAAATTCACTCTGAACTCCTAGTAATGAGTTCACATCTTCCATGTCAAATATGTTCATAAATTTCTTTAAAAATCTACCCTCCTGGCACCCCAATGCATCCTCACTGTTGCAGATCAAATTCCAGTCCCCACTTATAAGTAATATTCTCTATTGAAAGCTGATTATTTCTCCCACACTTTTCTTAAGCTCCATTATAGCGGGTTTTGGTGGAATATGAATACATGCCATTGTAATCCTTCTCCCTTGATAGTATCCCCTTAGGACTACAAATCCACCATTATTGTAGTTTTTATTCTCTTCTATTACTATTGAAGCTCCTCTTGCAGTTAATATAAGTCCTCTCTCTTCCTTTGCCCCAGGTACTCTGCTGAATAACCATCCTGAAAACCTTTCTGTATCAAATTCACATTTTAGTTCTTGCCAAGTATGTCTCCTATAGCATAACTATTTGCAGTCTACATTTTTAATATACTGTAGTTCACTACTGGTTCTTTTTTATATTTATTTGTGAAATCATTCACATTTAAAGACCTTATATAAATCATCATATTCTTGAGAAATTATTATTCCCACCTTTTATGTATCACAGCTTTTTTTGTTAAATGTCTAGTTCCAGCTTCTGTGTTATATGTATGCATTGTTTGGCAGGTTAATGTTTTATAGAGTTGTTTGTTCTCATCTCCATTTGAGCCTATGTCACATCCTATAGAACTTTTGTTTTATTGAAAACCCTCAAACAAAAATACACACACACACACACCCAATACTCCTAAAACCTATTAACTTAATAATAAAGCACAAATCTATGTACCTCTTCAAATATTAAAGTTTTACCCTCCTAAATAGAATGGGCCTAGTTCACTTTGTTGACAAATGTATTTGTCGAATACTTTTTTGTCAAAACCTATTTGTCGAAGCCTTAATCCATCGAAAGTTAATTTAAGCAAAATTTTTCCTAGGGAAAAAAAACACTTAGACAACCACATGAGCATCAGAAAATTCATGAAATTTAAAACCCTCCCAGGTGATGGATGCACTTCTCACATACCCGAATGTGGGGGGTTGTGCCTTCCACAATCCCCTAATTAAATATACCAGACTCTGAGATTACACTACAGTGGGGAAAAGGACAAATTCTTGATGGTGGCCAAGCATTTTTTTTCTCCTGGGAAAATTTTCACTTAAATGATAATTTGCTGGAATAGGGCTTTGACAAATAGGGTTCGACAAAAAGGTATTTGACAAATAAGTTTTTCGACAAAGTGAACTAGACCCAAAAGGAACAAATGTTCCCAACTGACAGTCATACACATAGACTTGAGCTAGCATAAAAGAAAAGTTATTCATGCTAAGTCACGTGGTACAGACTGTGTTTCTATTAAATGCTGTCTGGTTTTGTCTTATCTTTATAGCTGTCTCAGCTGGGAAAACACTTGAATGCTTTCAGAAAGCATTTTTTCCAAGCCATTTCTCTCTATTGTGTGCTAGAGATGTGAGAACCAGACACAAAAGTATTTACTAAAAAAAAAAAAAGCCGTATAATATTCAATATTCTTTTTCAAAACTTGTTACTAGATTAAGCTACTTGCCTTAATACAGTCATTCCCTTATCCAAGAATGTGAAAAAGCACAGTAATTTTTTCTTTTGTCATGCTCTTTTAACCAGGTATTTTTTTACATTGCAGTGCCTACATTTCTTAAAACTGAACAAAAAAAAGAAGAACGGAGAAAAAAAAAAAAAAAAAAAACAGGAGTGCCTATTTATATTAATATCCCTGTTACATTTTATAGCATGCAAAGAAAACCATGCACCATTTAAATAGTACTATTGAGAAAAACAACTGTTTTACTTGCAGTTAACTTTCTCCCTTCTGTTCCCCTCTCCTGAGTATTTTTCTGAACATTAATGACATGAAGTAGGGCATATCCTTTAGAGTCCCCTACAAATTTAACAAAGTCCAAAAAAGTCCAACATTTCAGATTGTCTTGTTCTGTCATGTTTCATAAATATAGTTATTGCTTTGTAATCCCACATTTGCCAATTTCCAAGTTACTGATTTTATTCTCCAAACATTAATGCCATGAAATAAGACATATGCTTTAGATTCCCCTACAAGTTTAATAAAGTCCAAGAAAGTTCAATATTTCCAGATTTTCTTGTTCTATTCCTGTTCATCTCCATCTCCCAAACCCTGTCTCTGCTTCATTTCCAATGTAATTTCAATTCTTCTAGTCAACTCTTATGCCTTTTTCCCCTCTCTCAAGCATTTACAGTTGAAACACTGGTAAAGGTTTCACCAGCACCATCTCTCTGTGGTCTTTATTACCAGAAGAACAAGAAGCAGTCTCTCCTTCTGTTTCACAGCTCACTTTTTGTTGGACAAACTTTTGTATTTCTTTCTTAGCATGCACTTCATCAAAAATGATTTTGTTCTTCCAGGGTAAAAAATATTTCGAAGATAGCTGGGTACAGCAGTTTGAATCTTATGCTTGCCTCTCAACATTCCCTGAATAATGGAATAAATGTATTCCTTTTCTGCCTGGTGTACAATGAGGAGTCATTCTCCACAAACACTCTGCTGTCTCACATTTTTAGTACTTTGTTCTTCTGCCACAGTTTTGTCAGAATCAGCTCCTTCTGTTGGTAAGATTGCATATTTACTATTAAAGGTCTAGGTTGTTTTTTTCATGGACAGGTTTGGAGCATGCACACAATGTGCCCTTTCAATTACCAATTCCTGTTGTGGAATACCAGTCCATTTACTTATTTGTGCTTTCATACAATTAATATAGTCTGTCCCTTCCAGCTTCTCTGGTGCAGCAGAAAATCTCAGGTTTTCCCTATGTGCTCTATCCTCTAATTCTATTATTTTTTTTAAACAGCTCTTCTTGTGCAGTCTCTTATTCAACCAACCTTTTCTTCATTTTGACCACTGAGTTTTGCAGTTTTATCACCTTATCTGAATATCTGTTTACAGCCTCTTCCATTTTTTTCCAGCCTTTTATTGTTTGAGTTGATATGTTCCATCAGTGTTTTATTTATTTTAGTCAGGTTTGTGTGCAGTTGCCTTATACTTTCCTCTAGGTCACTGGAAGTCATGACTGGAGCTTGCACTACTTTTTACTGAACAGCTACAGTACTTTTTGCAGTCAGTGTTTTTTTGTTGCATTTGTATAGCTGATTTTCCTTCAGGTCCTCTGTATTTCTATTTTCCTGGCATCCAGGCAGTGCATTTACTAGCTAGTTACTGAAATTTATCCAGAAATCTAGGTTCACTGGCTTTCTCTGCTAAGTTTTTGTTTTTACACCGGGAGCACTAGAATTAAGCTGTTACCCAATTTGCAGCCATCTTGGAAGTCCTTGAACATCCAAATACTGGGGTTATGTTTGGAATCCTGAAAATTTATTCAGGTGGATATCCACCCCCTATTAGACCTAAAGTATCTGCCCCGGGTTATTTTTACAGAGGATTTTCCATTTATGTGGATGGTTTATTAGTTCCATTAGTCCAGAAACCCCCTATGTATGTAAAGGATTCATTTCTTGTACAAATTAAGATAGTATACGTTTATGGGTGAAGAGACTTATATATTTTTTGCAGATGTGTATCCCTAGAATTGATAGTACTGAAATAATTAGGAGATTTCTATTTAAGAACACTAAGATGACTACTTTATCTATGAACACCTTATGTGCACTACTTGAAGTATTGTTTACTTTTTTATTCTTAATGGCAAATATTATTAACAAATCTTGGGGGTGGCCATGAGGCCACTGCAGCACCTAGTTTTGCTTATTTAATGTTAGGATGCTTTGAACAGACCTTCTTACCCAATGTAAATTATTTTTAACAAGTTAAGTATCAAGAGAAATTTATCAATGATCTTTTTGGCAAGGAATACTAGACTAAATAAAATTGTTTTAAAATGCTTTAAATGCAAGTGCTAATGTTTTTCAGTTTCCAGTAGGTTCTGTTTGCTATCTTGCTAATTATTTAGGGGTGAATATTAGTATGAATATGGTTGACTAAACATTTTTAAAAGTAGTGTATACATAAAAAAGCACATTAAAAAATAAACTCATATGAGAATGAGTGGGAGGAGGCAGAAAGAGATGCAAAACATTCAGAATGAAACCACTTAAAGATACAGGCCAAAGACTATGACAATGCAGTAAGTGTAGAAAACAGAAGTATCTTAAACACTATCTTAAACATCAATGTGAACAGATAGAACCACAGCAAGAAAAGAGCATAGCAATAATAGCAATGATAATAATACCCTAAGGTTACAAGACTATTCCCACCAAAACAAGCAACTTCCATGCCTTTGTGGCTGAAAGAAGCTCAAGTACAATGCATTCTGACTTGAAAGATTTGAAGAAAGGAATTCAACATTTTTGTTTCAGTAATATGGTTGTGTTATCCTGAATGGAAATCCAATCTAAATTTAAAATGAGAAGTAATGACTGTTTAGAAATGCAGCACAAGAAACTTTCCACCTCCAAAAAAAAAAATCATGAGATTTCTAAATTCTTATGAAAGTAATTTGTCTAGTCAAAGTTAATATTTTTTACTAGAATTCATAATAATTATTTACTGTCTAAAAATATTTATCATCACTATATATAGACTTCTATTATCTATACAAAATAATATTTCATTAAGTTACTGGAATTATATGACAGAATTAATTTATTATATCGTGACAGATTATGAGTAAAACTATTATTTAAGACCTGCAGGGAGTGCTTCTTCACCAATTTAAAAGCTTTGACATGCAAATTTCTTTAAAGAGCTTTTTATATATCTACAAGTTTCTGAGTTTATATTTCCTGTATATCAGGTGTTCAAGTCACAAGACACAGAGGATAAAGACAGCACAGTCTGTTTTCCATAGGAAATCACTTTTGTGTTTGTGTGACCTTGGAGATGTCAACTGTATGTTCAGGGCCTAACTTCCCGATTGGGGGAGGGTTCTGAGGGGCTGGGGGGGGCTTGTCTCTTGCAAAAACACTTACAGTTTGACTTTTCGCTCCTGTGGTGTTTCAGTCATTCATGTTTGATGTAGTTTACTGGCTTCTTGTGCTTTGATGTTTGATGGTGGAACCTTCAAAACTGAACTTAAAAGCTGACTTGGAACATATTTTTAAAGCTGTGATAAGTAATACAAATTCTAGCTTGATATTTAAAAATTTGGCCAGTCTTTATGGTTTGATGATTTCAGGATTATTACACATTTAACACTGTTTAATGTGCCTGTTGCTAATGTGGTAAAAATGATCATATTCACTATTTTGGATTAAACTCTACCAGCATCTGGAAAGTGACTCAATAAATAACACAAAGAGGCTCTATCAGGTTGCAAGGCAAAGACAGAAAATGACAAAAAGATAGTCATCACATGCCATTCATAAGAGATGCCAGCAGCAATTTGCTGCCAATTCTAGGAGGATGTCAAAGGTACATGGAAGGAGTACTTCATATTGGTTTTAGACTACATTACAAACAGGCCAGAGGAGACAGATCAGTGAAAGTGCTATATGTAAGTGACAGGGCAATATACAGTAAGCAGACTCTGAAAAGAGCTTCTGCAAATAATAGGGTACTGAAATGCAGAATTGAAGGCATATGGAATGAAACTTGAGTACAGACAGGACAGAGGTCTTGGCAGCCAGTGTGGAAATCAAATGAAGCTGACAAGTAAGCTAGAAAGGTAAACAGTGGAACAGGGTAACACCTTCAAGAGTTTGGGAGGTGTGGTCAAGGAGAAGGGAAGTCAGAAAGAGGAAATCAGTACTAGAATCAGAGGTGCTGCAGTCAAAGTGTCCGGGGTATTATGTTGTAGAGGTATGACAAAGATGCTGAAAAAATAGTGCTTCTGCATGGCTCAGAAACTTGGACAATGATGGCAGAACAGCTGAGAAAGCTTGAAGTGATGCAGATGAAGTGTTTGAGACAGGTATTAGGATGCACATAGTGGAACACACAAACAAATGAGGACTTCAGAATAGAAGCCAAAGTGAAAATCAGAAAACAATCTGATAAAGAAGATTTGGGAGAGACAGGGAGAAGACAAAAGTAGAAGAAGACATCCAGTCAAGAGATAAATGGATTGCATGAGAGATGACCTGTGACACTCAGGCATAACTCTTAAAGAAGGTAAGAGACTGGCTATGAATCAAGAGATGTGGTGTCGAATGACATCACACCCAGACTCCATATAGAAGTGATTAAAAGGGTGTTGGTGATGATGATGATGATGTGTTATAACAGTAACAGCTATATGAATATTACCAGTACATGGAAGAGTTCTTTTTCTCCTTGTTTTGTGGAATTCTTAAATATTCTTACTATTATTTATGATAAAGAAATTAGTTCTTTAAGACCTAGATAAAAGTGTGCAACTGTCAGTTTTAGTCTAAAGTAGGTATGCTGTTAGAAGCATTATGAATATAATATGCTGGGTATTTATTTGTTTGTTTGTTCTATTTTACTCTATTTTATTTTAGTTCTCATTTTTATGAGATTTTAAGTTTGTAAAGTAATTTTCTGTTTTATATATACATGTATACACACACACACACACACACACACACACACACACACACACACACACACACACACACACACACACACACACACACATCTTTTTTATTTTCCTCCTTTTGTAAGTATTTTCTATTTTCTACTTTTTCTGTCTTTAGAGAGTTGAACTTAAGCATGGTTTTCTTTACATGTTATTATCATTCTAATAGGAAAATAATGTGTTATTATTTATATTATATATAAATTATTTGTTGTTATATTAATTGATTATCTGTTTATCAATTCAACTAAAAATTTATTTAAAAAGATATTCAATAGTCAGTAGGTATTTTGTGAACTATGCTACCTTTCTCAGAAAACACAATAGTCAGTTCTATTATCACTGAAAGTAATCTCACTCAAGAAAGGAATCTACACATTCCTGACTGAGGTGTATATGATCATCACATATGTTTTGTGAGTCTTCATAACAGGGTAATGAAGTTCAATGGATATTGGTCTTTAGATTCTAGATACGTGCTTATTGCATTTGCTAGTAAATTATAATATTCACACAAAGCAATGACAGTTGTTCAAGAAAACAGCATTATTGTTACATTAGAATACAGACCCTGTTCTTTGCATGTTTTTTTTTTTTGGAACATTTGAAATTAAACATGACATAATAGGCTGCTTAATACACATTTATAATGTTAGGGAAATAAGTTTGTGCAGTGATGTGATAAAATTATTCTGTAGGATCATTCACCACAAACCTGCATCAGCTAATTCAACTATACGGATCAAGTATCCATAACCATACAATAGCAATACTCATTTCAAGTACTTTATAATCACAAAATAGATCCCTTGGACAAATGCTGATCATTCCATGCAATCAGCTTTAAAATAAATGCATTGCCTATGAAATTTACAGGTAAATGTGATACCACATTATTATATTAACCCAATTTTACTAGAAGAAACACAGGTCAAACGCCATAACAAGTCAAAGTATGTAATACTGCCACCTTCTTTAGTTTCATCGTGTGTGTTTCATGCTATACATATAAATCAATTGTATGGATGCCTGAGGAGAATTTGGGAAGGTCAGACACAGTTTTGGTGTAATACCCTTTATAACAGAATAGGGATTATTCAGTATGTAGCTGTGGAACGTTTTCTATTTCCTGTTCCTACGACTTTGTTGAAATAACCTACAATATTCTTTAGTGGTCAGAATACAAAGTATATTTCTTTCATGCTTTCTAAAATATAAAATGATTTAATATTGTGTACATCACTCTTTCAACAAGACTTAACCATTCATTATTTTATTCATCTTGTCTTCTTTATAATATTCAGGGGCAATGTTGAACCAGAACCTGTTCCAGTAGGTACCAGGTATAACACATGAAACCAGTCCAGGATGAGATGCCAGAATATTGCAGTGCACAAAATTATTATTAGACAGAAGTAAGGTCCAGGAACTTTAAGGTATGAAACATAATCCAGTTCTTTCATTGTTCTAGTATTATTGATATTAAATTCCTTAGGGGCATTCTAGCTTAACATAATTTCAAAAACTGTATAAAAGCAGAGCTTGCACAAAGAACAAGGACAAACAACTGTAAAGTACTTTTTGTACTCTTCATTGCACTTTTGTGTGTGTTGTTTAAAGCTTCATTTTCTGAGATTTGAAGAATTAATTATTTTTGGAAGAGGTTGTGAGCAAAATCTTAAGATGTGGACTGTTTAAATCTATTTTTGATTGATTTCTGATTGATTTCTGAAGATTATGTTCCATTGCCCAATACTTGTGCAAAAATCGTCTGTAAAAGGAAAACTAGCACATTGATCTTGCCACTAGTGTTCTTTAGAAAAATCTCAGCTAAAAGATAAATGAAAATGCTCATAATTTCTGAGTTTAAAATTCTTTCTGAAAGTATGGTTGGAGGGTTGGCATAATGGTTAAGGTGTTTACCTCACAGGCAGAAAGTGTAGGGTTTAATTCTCACCTTTGAAAGAAAATTAGCTAGGCATAAAATGGCCTTTAAAAGCAGCTAGCCTGCTACTTACCTGCGAATCTAAAAAAATCAGTAGTCAGCAATTTAAGTCATAGTTCTTTAAACACAATTGTTTGCAATACGAAAATAGTGTGATGGTTTAATTTTTGAAAAGACAGACATTCTAACAGCCAGTGACAAGTTTCACAATAATAAAACAGAAATTTGCTTACTATAAAAGTTGAAACATACTTGTTTAGACTTTTGTAAATGTAAAAGCATCTGTTATGTAATAAGATTAAATATGTCTTAAAAATTCTGTAGTGATGTAACAGCTAGCCATAAAATATAACAACTAAGCAAAAAGGTCTTAGAGAAGTAAGGTCAGAGTAACATGTTTAGAAGAAGGCCTAAGTAATGAATAAGCTATAGTATTCATTCAAACACATCTGATGCTTATCTAAATTTAAAGCATGTATACGCTACTGAATTTCGAAAGAGTTAAAAGTTTTAAAGCTTTCATTTGTTAAGAAGGATTTGACACTCAATAGCTAAAATATTATAGGTTCATAGGTAGGTACTAGGCTATTGGCCCTAGGGCCTATATAAGCCTAGCCAAACAGTACCCTGGCTTTTGCCACCCAAGAAAATTATTTTCCTGTGCCCCTGTCAAGAAGAGCCACGGAAGTGATCCCCGGGGTGAATTTCCTATCTCCCATCCAATCATCAAGATTTTTCTTGAAGAGTGCTAATGAGGAGCTTTGTTTGATATAGATAGGTAGTTTGTTCCAGAGTATGGGAAGTCTCTGGGACAGGAATCTATCCCTCCAGCATGTTCTGTTTATTGTGGTGACAAGGTTTAGGTCCCTTAAGTGTGTAGCTCGGAGGGATTGGGATTTCTTTACGTGGAGTATGTGCAACAGCTCTGGGTTTGACATAGCTTTGTATGTTAGGCAGAGATCACCTCTGAGTAGGAGATATGTGACAGAGTAAAGCTGGAGTTTTTTGAGACTGTCTGCATAGGGCATCTGTTTGAGGCCGGTAATCCTCTTTGTGAGGTATTTCTGTGGTCTTTCCAGTTGTTGTAGATGTCTTGTGAGGTACATACCAAAAGGGGTGTTGTACTCTATAATGGGTCTAATGAGTGATGAGTAGAGGGGAACAATGACCTCTTTTTTCCTGGATGAGAAACCTTTTGTGATGAGGTGTGCCATGTAGAAGGATTTCCTGACTACTGTGGCGATGTGATTATCAAAGGAGAGACTACTGTCCACCTGTGCCCTAAGGTCTCTTATCACACTTTCGGTGTTAAGTAGACTACCACCTATGTGGTAGTTCATGGGTACAGAGTTTTTACCAAAAGGGATAACAATGCACTTTTTGGCATTGAGCTTGAGGCCATGACTTTGACACCAGGCATCTGTCTCAGTGAGGCCCTTTTGTAGGATGTCCACATCATTAGGAGTTTTGATTATGGCTCCTAGTTTGCAGTCATCTGCGATCTTTGTTAGCCAAAGACCTTCTGTGTTAGCCTGTACTTCAGGGAAGTAGATACCAAACAGGACAGGACACATGACTGAACCCTGTGGTACTCCACTTGTCACTGGTCTGAAATTGGATTTAGAGTCTGCTACTTTCACAGTGTGGGTTCTGTCAGTGAGCCAGTTGGCAACCCATTTATGACATAGGGATTTATACCTAGTTTAGTGAGTTTATCTATAATTCCAGAGTGGGGGATGGTGTTGAAAGCCTTGCCAAGAACTAGATAGGCTTTGTGAACCACCTTACCCTCATCTATGGCTTTGGTGACTGCTTCAAAGAAGTCTCTTAGGTTTAGGAGACATGATCTGTCTTTTACAAACCTGAACTGGGTAGGGTCCAGAGTTTGGAGATTATCAATGTCATTGTGCATAAGTTCCATGATGATATGTTCCATAGTCTTGCAGACCAGGCTCATCAGGCTAATGGGGCGGTAGTTCCCAGGGTCCGTGGTGGCTCCCCCTTTGTGGAGTGGGATAACCGTTGCTGTGCACCATTCAGTGGGCACAAAGCCTGAGGTGAGTCTATGATTGAACATGGTACTTAGGTGTAGTGCCAGTTCGTTCTGTAGTTCATGTAAAACGCAGCCTGGGATGTTGTCAGGTCCCATGGATGCTATGTTCTTGGCTTTGGAGAGTGTGTTTTTTACCTGTGCAGCCGTGATTACAGGAACTTTGCATTCTTCCGGTATAGAGATGGGCCCTTTAGGGGATGAGAGAGGGGTAAAGTTAGCACTGAACCTATCTGCCAGGATGTTGGCAATATCAGTTGTTTCTGTATATTTAGTGCCATTATGCTGTAAGCAGATCTGAGTCTTGACAGAGCTATAGAATGCTTTGTGGTTGTCTTTAGAATCAGTGGCAAGTTTGTTTTCATAACTAGCTTTGGAGGATTTTATGAGGGATTTCAGCTTCTTACTGAGGATGACCACAGAGTTGCTCCAATCATGGGAGGAACTCTGTGGTTCTGTCTCTTTTTTGCAACAGTTTCTTTCTTCTGTTGTAGAATTTGTTTATAGCAGGGGACCACCAAATTGGCTTTCTTTTTTTGGAGGATAGCATCTTGGTTCTGTTAGAGATTGCACAATCCATGCACTCGTGTAAGTGCTTATAAAGTGGAATATTATAGGATTCAGCAATCGTTCCTCTATTGTCCTTCAGCATGGGTGTCGTGAAGTTTGACACTTCTGTCTTATGAAGCGTGAAGTTGGCTTTGGAGAAATTTTTTACGGTGGTTTCCCTAATAGGGGTTGAGGGTGGGATGTGGATTTCTAGGGTGATTTGCTTGTGGTCGGATCTGACCAACGAGGAATTAACCTCTGGTGTGAAACACCGGTTGCCCATGTTGGTAATGACCAGGTCTAGCATATTGCTGCCCTTGGTGGGGGTGTGGATAAGTTGATCCAAGGAGTTGGAATTTATGAATTCCAGAAAACTTTGAGCACAAGAGTTGGTACATGAGTAGTTTTCCCAGTTAATGGTGGGGTAGTTGAAATTGCCCATTATTAGGGTGTTAGGTTGTACCCTAATATTTTCTAATGCATCATGAAATGAGGAGTGGGAATCCTGGGGCATGGTGGAGGATCTGTAGCAAGCTACAATTTGGATTGCGGTCTTGCCCAGAGTTAGTTTCACTTGGATAATCTCGGATGCATTATGCTGAGAAACTAGACTGGAGGTGTGGATACCCTTAATGAATATGGACACGCCTCTGCCTTTAGTGCTTCAGTCCAGGTTAGGTGGCCGAATGGTGTGGTATGAATTATAGCCTGTTAATGCAGGGGTGGTCTCTGGAGCCTTGAACCAGGTCTCTGTCACTGCACAAATGTCGATGTTCTCCATTGTAAGGAGTGCCTCGAGTGAGTGCATTTTGAGGTTTAGACTTCTAGCATTAAGTAGCATTACCCTCAGATTTTGCTTGCTAGTACCTGTTACGGTGGTGAATTTGTCATTTGAATCTTGCCTAAAAAAGGCACTGTAGGGGTGGCAAGAGCCTTAGCCAGTATCCGGAATCCCATGGGCGACAGGTGCAGGCCATCTCTGGCAAAGCATCGTGGTTTGTCGATTATGTCATCCCAGGCAGAGAGATACTGGATCCCCTTAGAATGACACCAGACGCTTAGCCAATTGTTGAAGTCAATCATTTTGTCCTTGTACTGTGGTATCATTCTGGGTGATGGCAGGATGCTACTCAGGGCTAGTGTCATACCTGCCTGGGTTACAAGATCGGACAGTTCCTCCATATATCCAATATGTCTTTTTTCATGTAGTCCAGGGAGGCACGTCTCAGGTCATTCACACCAACATGGACAATGACAGTCATATTTGTACTTGTTGTGGAGTGACCTGAGTGCATATGTTATATGGTGGATCCTGGCACCTGACTGGCATCTGACAGTAACTTTCTCCTTGTTTAGCCTGGTGAGTGGAACATCAGACTATAAAGTCACCTATGACTAGAGTGTTGGGTACGTTGTTATGCCTTATGGGCTGTGGTTGAGTGGCACAGTGAGTTTGTGGGCTATGTGTCATGTGGGTTGTGTTGGGGGTGGAGGTTGCTTGCGTTTCTGCTTTGGAGGTCCCTATTGCTTGGGTAGATTTTTTTTGAGAGCCTCTGCAAATGTAGGTGTGTGTTTTGTGTTTCTATGTGTGTGTTTTGGTGGTGTAGGTTTTGAGGGACTATGCGATGAGTGTTTACCTTCTCCTCTTGACTGTCTAGTCCAGTCTTGGGTGAAGGGAGCTTTGCTTCTAGTTTGGCTATATAAGTGCATCTCTCACAGATTGTAGTGTTGGGTGGTAGGAGGAGGAGAGGGTTGTCTGTGTACATGAGGCAATTGGTGCATTGCCCCAAGATGCCCAGATTCATCAGGTAGACAGGAGAAAACACTGGGAGCTGACCCTTAGACATGCCTAGATAGGTGCTTATTTATTAAGTACTAAAAACTGTTTTCCTCCAGACAAGTGAGGAAAGTTGAGTGCTGTAGTAATTTGTAGCTTATTTAGTGCTTACAATGAGTTCTGAACAAGTGCTGAGCTCAAAGAAACAGATTTGAGTGCTGAAACTAGAAACCTGGCTAGTTCTAGGAAAGAAAATTAAGCTAGAAGGCTTCACTTCAACACAGAAAGGCTTGGGGGCTCAGAAGCTTACAAACAGTCCTGGATACAGCAAATCTGTATCTGGACTAGACGACTTACAGGAAAGGCAGGAAACAAGGTTAGAAAATATTTTTATTTATTTCATTTTTTTATTTACTTTTTGTTTTTGTAAAGTGGAAATGGGAAAGGAGGAGCAGAAGCTAACTGGGTTGGCCTTCTCAAATGTTCTCCCTGGATTAGGTAGAATGAGGTAATGACACTAGACTGGGAGGAGTGTCCCAGATCAAATTTACAGTAGGGGCGGGCAACTGCAAAGCCACCAAGTATCAGAAAAAGCAAACCCAACCAGATGCTTAACAATTGTAGAAAATTCTAGTTAATACCTCACACACTGAGTAAAATAAAAGTGCTGTAAATAACTCAGAAATAAGCAAAAAACAGGATAATTAATGTTATATATCACAGATTAGTTAGCTCAGAGCCCTTCCTCCGATTAGCTCAGTGTGAAGAAGACAGCTTCAAAATCATGTTGTCAGGAAATGCATGAAATTTATTTTATGTATATATATATATATATATATATATATATATATATATATATATATGTATATAGATAGATATATTTATATATACACACACACACACACACACATATATATATCTATATATATATATATATATATATATATATATATATATATATATATATATATATATTTATGTATATATATATATGTATATATATAAAAGCTGCCAGTCCAGTTAGCTGGAATTTTGTAAATAATTCTATGTTATTTGTGAATAGTGATATGATTTGTATGCTTTTCTTACAAATGTAAGAAAACTATATGTTATGTGCATATTAAACTACTGGTGCAGGACTGTGTGTTAAACTGTATGTTCTTTACTGAGCTTCAAGAATGTAACCACATTGTACCCTGCTGGAAAAGACCAGAAATGTGTATAAACTATATGCCTATGCAAATGTATGTTTTGATGGTAAAGGCTGGAACATACAAAGTTAACTTACAAACCCTCAAGAAAAGCAAAGAGTTTTAGGATGGTGTTTATCTCAGCTAGGAGACAGAATGTCTACAATTAGGAGTTATTTCTAGTGTCTGGAAACAGAAATAATTACAGTTTTTAAAATGTAAAAGTGTTTAACTGTTTTACAGCTTCCAGTTCTAGGCAAACGTCTGAGAGATAATTATTTTTGACACAGAGGTGCTAAATTTTTAAGTTTCTGTTACCTGGGAACTGAAGGCAGAGGTGACAAAGAATGATGTAACCTGAGAAAATCCAGCAGTAATGTTTGATAGTAATTTAAGAACTATCTCAGAGAGTGAGTCTGTTCATTTTGTATTTGTCTTTGGACCTAGAAACATTCACCCAGCATTTCTGTCTGCGTATTGCTCTGTAAGTAAGACTTAGATCATAGTATTTCTCTTAGAGATAGATAGGAATTTAGTAAGATTAGTTTTGATGTTTTCTGTATTTATGTGAGACTGTCCTGCAATGTTGTTTTAAAATATTTCATGTGATTCTGAACTCTGTTGTCACTGTGTTGGGTTATTGGTGGTGTGGCTATTATAAGAAATCATGTGGTGTGGTCATGGGTAGAGGGTGTGACCAATATGTGATAGCCACCAATATGTGTCAGCCCCGTGCTAGGCCAGTAATCAAGGAGCCTGAATCCTCACCAAAGACACTGGAGAGGGACATGCGGTTGGAATATATATATATATATATATATATATATATATATATATATATATATCTATATATCTATATATCTATATATATATATATATATATATATATATATGGTTCTACGTGGCAGAACATCGACAATGCAGAAGACTTTAGTGTGGGCTTGTAAGGATTTTGGTGTGCTTGTGTTGTGTGTGTGGTTTGTGGAATGGGGATGTGTTTTGTTTTTAATTGTTATTGTGGTGTGTGCAGTGTATGGGGTTTTATGGACTGTCGAATATGTGGTGTCGGTGATGTGGTTGTCGGTGTTGTGTGGTTTCGACTATGTCAGGTAGAACCATATATATATATATATAGATATATATATACATATATATGTATACACACACACACACACACACACACACATATAATTTATATATGTAAAACAGAAGAAATGAAGTAATCCAAATGCAGATTCATCAGACAACAAACACTGCATGCAAATGAAAACCTTATAGGTCAATGAAACAGTCTATAATCCATTTAGTTTCATCTGACATCCCCGATTATTCCTTCTAATTTTAACTATCACTCTAAATGAAAAACTATGTGTTGGATGTATGCATACTATCATCCCTATTCCTTATACTTCCTAAATGTTGTAGGGTTCTCACCTTAAACATATTTGTGGTCATGCCTACATAGAAACTGGGGCATTTTGTGCATTCAGCCAAATAGACCACATTTGAGGTCCTGCAAGTGGCTCTACCCTTAAAAACAACATTCTTCCCGGTGGTTCTATGTATGAAGTAAACCTCTTTATTGATAAAGCTGCAAGCTTTACCTGCCCTGCTCTTAAATGGCCTGCTCTCAGAGAGACTATTCTCCTTACATAAAATGTCACTCAAGTTCTTATTCCTTCTATATTGAAAATAAGGTCTGTTATCAATTAGCCCCTTTAAACTGGTATCACTGGTGAGGATGTTCCAGTTGTTGTTAACAATTCTACAGATGTCACTGATGTTGCTCCCATAGGTGAACAACAACTTGGTGCCTCTCTGTATGGTAGTATCCTGCACGGTCGAGCCAAGGTCTAGATTTAGTCTGTCTATGGATCTTACCATTATCTATAACGTTCCTTACCATATTCTTCCCATAGCCTCTCAGCTCAAAGTGCCATTCACTAACTCTTGTTCAAATTGCTTGTCATCTGTGCTAAGCCCTCTAACAATGTTTGGGAAAATGATGCATGCTGTCGAGGACAGCAGGGTATTTTTCCAACAGTCTTTCTTATGTAGGCTGGATGAAAAGCCTACTTGTTGTTGTGTGACCCTCACATCTAAAAAATCTATAGTGTGGTAAGATGTATTCGCACTAAACTTAAGGAAGGTGGTGGTTGTGTGTAGGTATGACAAAAAACTGTTAAACTTGTCATATTCTCCATTCCAAAGAATAAAAATATCATCTACAAATCTAACATACATCAAGATGTGATCCTTCCAAGTAGCATTTCCCAAAATATTCATCATTTCCCATTTAGCCAGCTCCCAGAAAAACATTATTGTCCAGCACTAATGTTAACAGATCCCTAATGAGTTCTATTTTGTTCTCGGTGACACCCAAACCTGTCAAAAGTTCAATTATAGAGGTAATACCATAATCATTATTGATCACTGTAAAAAGACTGTTAATGTCTAGTGTCACCATAAGAACATTATCTACACTGGCAGGTTTGATAACATTCCCCAGGATCTGTAAAAATGCCCTGTGTCTATCAGGATATTATCCATTTGTTGATATAAGGTTTTAATAGTGGGTCATTCAAACATTTGTGTAGTTTGGGTAGTGCCTTAAATATTGGGGATACTATAAAAATCTATCAGTAAAACTGATAAGTCTCTTCAGTGATACTAAACTTCAAAGCTGTGGTCTGCTCTGTAGTTAAATTATAAAACATGCTCTTCAGCATCAAGTTAAAATAACATGATGTCAGTAATTACCTCATTATGCATACAAGGATTACTAGGCACAAAAGTTAAGAGCAGGGCAGGTACACTTGGTTAACTTCATACATAGAACCACGGGAAGAATGTTGTTTTAAGGGTAGAGCCACTTGCAGGACCTCAAATGTGGTCTATTTGGCTGAATGCACAAAATGCCCCAGTTTCTATGTGGGCATGACCACAAATATGTTTAAGGTGAGAATCCTACAACATTTAGGAAGTATAAGGAATAGGGATGATAGCAGTATAGGCATATATGCATACATCCAACACATAGTTTTTCATTTAGAGTGATAGTTAACATTAGAATGAATAATCGGGGATGTCAGGCCGCAGACTGCCTTGGATGAAACTAAATGGATTATAGACTTAATGGCACACCTACCCCAGGTTTAAATGATGTTATTCCTTTAAAACCCACACTCCTGAAGGTTTCATTGACCTATAAGGTTTTCATTGGTTGTGATTCTTTTAAAAGAATGTGCATGCAGTGTTTGTTGTCTGATGAAGGTAACCTTTTTTCATTTTGTCTGCATTTGGATTACTTCGTTTACTTGTTTTAAAGTTTTTATTAAAAGTTTTATTGAGCAGCAGCAGTGTCCTGCCATCTTTTCTTCTGTTTTGCTTATTTTGGATTCGCAGGACTTTGGCAAGGCTAAGTGGATTCATTTTGTTTGTATAATTTATATATGTATATGTATATATATATATATGGGTCTATTTTTCTTTACCGAAATTTCATAGTCTTGAAAAAGAAAAGTAAAATCCCACTTCCTACATCGAAAGTGCACTTTTGTGAAAGCCGATTCACCAAAGCCGTAAGAAAAATAAAAAACTACTGTAAACACTGTTTTGCAGGGGAAAAGCCCCCCTGCACCCCCCATGTGGGGTGCTGTACTCCCCACACCCCCCTACTTAAATATACTAACTCCGAGATTGCACTGCAGTGGGGAAAAGGATATATTTCCTTATCCCCACTGTAACATGCTTCGGCAAATCTTCTCAGGAAAGTGCACTTCCGATGTAGTGCACTTTCGCTTAAGTGGGTTTGACCTTCTGTTTCTCAATAAAGTGTGTTTTTGAAAAACAGAAGGAGACCCATAAATATGCATATACCCATCTATCAATCTAGTGCCACAGTTCTCACAAAATGATATGTATGCGTGTTTGAACTGAAACTGACATAAAAGAATATAAATAATGCTGTCAAAAATGCATGTAAACTGTTGCTATAAAACAGCTGTTCATTTAAGAAAGGCAAGAGCACTACTATATTAGTTAGATTAGGTTCTAACAGGTTTGTTGGTTAGTGAAGTCACTCAGTGGTGTATAACAACAAGGGCTGAAGCCAGCCAGCCAGTTTAAAGTTATTGGTCATTCCTGGAGGGCGATTTTATGCCTTTAGCAATGGTCCTTGGTGAAGAATTGGAAGTGTAAAGACAGATCTGGAAGAAGGCACCACAAGGAACCTAGGCATCTTTCCTGTCCAAGGAAAACCAGGAGAAAAAGAGTTCCTGTGAAGCTGAGATGCACTTGCTATGAGATAGACTGTGTCCATGATATATGGAGCTGTGGTTAAATGGACTTTAAGCTGTTTTGCTATTCTGTGTGAACCTGCATTTTAATACAACTGATGGCTTCTTTTGCATTTTCATTTTATATATACATATATATATATATATATATATATATACACACACACACACACACACACACACACACACACACACACACACGCACACGCATACACACACATAGACACACACACAAACACACACACACACACACACACATTATATATAGTTTAAAAGGCAGCAGACTAAACATTTGGTTGATCAGTTTGTGTGGGTGTGAAAAAGGACAACTGCAAAAATGCACAATTTCTTGTTTGTGCGACCATAGCATGGTTGACATTTTGTTTTATGTGTAACAGGTAGGTAGGAATTCATAGTGGATGTATATGGGGAAGTGCAGTATTTGATAATTTCAAGACTGAAGAACAGCATGGCTTGGGTGTATACACTTTACCTGCTGTGTTATGCAATCTTGAAGTTGGTATATATAATGTCATGGACATGCAGGGGATGAAGCCCACCTACGTGGGAAATGTGTGTGGGGGCTTGTCCACTAAAACCACTGTTTTCTAGTTTTTTTTATTACGTCTGGTGTTTTGTATCATTATCTTGGTTGCTCATATGAGGGTTCACTATTCTGTTTATTAGGGCTTTTGTGTTGCTTGTTTTCATAGCTGATCTTTTGTGCATTCTCTTTAGCTGATAAATACACACACACAATATATATATATATATATATATATATATATATATATATATATATATATATATATATATATATATATATATATATATATATATATATATATATATATGGTCTATATCATATGAGCAAATCGTACAAATTGCGAACGCTCATAGTATCGAATGTACTGGACCTCGAAGTGCTTTTTCTGAGATCAGGGTACAGTGAAGAATGAGATATTTGCCCTTTCCTCACTGTATTGCAATCTTGGAGTTGGAATATATATTTAGTAGGTGGTGTGGGTGGTGCAGCCCCCAACAATAGGAAGTTCAAGGTCCGCTACGTTCAATATTATAAGCGTTCTCAATTTGTGCGATTCGCTCATATGATATAGACCCTATATATATATATATATATATATATATATATATATATATATATATATATATAAAATATCTATATACATATATATGTATATATATATCCATATATATAATGATTGAGCCGAATTCAATAAAGCCTACGTGTCTCTCTAAAATTATGTGTGCATCATGGTAGTGCGCTGATTTGTGTTCAGGAAGCAGCTCTACACTGTGTGCAGAGTCGTGCAAACACTGTAAACATCATGGCATGCTAACTACAGCATAAGTAGCTGAATTGTATGCTAATTAACCAATCCAAGGTGTTGGAGTTTTTCAACAAGCAATAAAGCAATCATGTACACTCAATGTAGGTTTTGGCCTTGAATTCCAAAAGCTATTGGAATACAGATATATAAACTACACTACACGGAATGAATATTAGGGACTGCTGCTGCTCTTCTGCATGTGTATGTATAACAGGCACAAATCTATGCTGCTGCTGCTGCTAATAGACCTTGGTCAAGAAGGAGAAGGGTGCTTAGGCCCATTTTAACTTTTCAAAGTATGCATGAGGTAGAAATAGTATAGTGCTACAGGGTGGATAGAGACACACTACAGGAACTGCAATCTTTGCCATCCTCAACTGAAAGCAAGGGCAAACTGAGAGGAAGCAATACCTGTGGAGACTAAGGTATGTGTAGCACTTAGAATATTAGCTACAGGAACCTTCCAGAGTCCAAAAGGGGACATTCTTGGAGTCTCACAGGTATCAGCATCCAGGACCCTACATCAATTCCTGAATGCTATGTTACATCATGCTAGTGAATACATACAGTTTCCTTATAGCCACAAGGACAGAGCTACAACAATGCAGGATTTCTATCCCATAGCACACTTTTCTGAAGTTTTGGGTGCCATAGACTTCACCCACATTGAGATCAAAGTACCACTCAGGTAACAGGGAAGGGTGTACATAAACAGAAAGTGCTTCCACTCCATTAATTGCCAGGTCATGTGGAAAACTAAGGAAACTATCCTGAATGCGTGTGCTGGCAATCCTGGCAGTTACCATGACTCCCATATCTGGTACAACTCTCAGCTCTACCAGAGGTTTTCCAGGAGGGATATCTCACAAGGTCATTTATTGAGGAATGCAGGGGATGCAGTCTAACCATGGCTGATGACTCCCATCAGAAATACACACCCACCCACTGAAGAATGCTATAATGAGGCACACGCTCAAACAAGAAATATCATAGAGCATGTGTTTGGGCTGTGGAAGTCATGGTTCTCGTGCCTTGATACATTGTGGTGGGGGCTCTGCAATACAGTCCCAGTACTTGTGCTGAACGTTCACTGTCTTTGCTATCTTTCACAGTATTATCCAGAGAAAATAGCTTCAACAGGAACACCAAGGGGAAGAGGCACACATCTCATCACCACTATCAAGATCAGCACAGTCACATGCAGGTAATTATTCAGAGAGGCAAACCACCAGCCCCTGTGGTTGTAGGTTGATGTAGGTGTGCATAATATGCCCTCATTCTGGCAAAGAGACAATGGATAGCACAAATATTGAGACCACCTAAGGAGTACAACGTTCATTCAATGCACATACATACGTACAGTAAAATTGATGCTAGGCAATGCTCACAACCTTTACTTACCCGTGTAATGGATGTGTACTGCTGTCATCAACAGAATCAGCCCCCAATAACAACAGTTGTAACTGCAGGACTATCAAGCTAAGTTTTGAACTTGGAACAAGAAAATAAATGGGTAAGAGCACAAATGAATGCCTGATCCTTGCATACTGTTACTTGCTAATGTACCTAAGTAGAAGGTGTGTGAGTCTTACAGCAATGACATAAATATGTGGCATGAAAGACTTATGCCAGTAGAAGCCTGCTTTTTATATACTAATAGGCCTTATGCATCAAAGGTACACACAATACAAAAACCTGTAAGAAAGCACTACAATTTTCAAAATAGCATCACAAACACACATACACATATATATATATATATATGTATATATATATATATATATATATATATATATATATATATACATACTAAGCACTCAGTCAGCTTTGTACCTTGTGCATCAAAAGAAAGGCATATGTATCCCTGAATCCAAAAGATAGAAACAAGGAGATGGCACAGTTATCATCATTTGCACAGGGTGTTGCTTGGGGGCAGGCAGGCAGGAGACCAAGGCTGTCACAAAAGGTAGTGAGTGCTTGTGATTAAGAAAAACAAGCAAGCAGAAATTTAGCTAATTATCAAATGGCCAATGAAACAGAATGAGCTGCAAGCCTCACAGATGACCCATGTACCTGTTCTGTGTCTGTATGGGCATTCAAGGTGAAACGTGTGTGTATGTGAGTGTGTGCGTGCGTGCGTGCATGCGTGTGTGTGTGTGTGTGTGTGTGTGTGTGTGTGTGTGTGTGTGTGAGTATCTGCAAGAACACAATAAAGCTTTGTGCTAGCTCTACATCTTGGCATGTTGGACAGGTATGAGCCATGCATGGTAGAGGTAACAGTTCATCGTTGTTGCTTCTGACTGTGAGAACTGCCTCTGCCAGGAGTTCCACTGGCACATCCATGCCCACGGTCAGATGTGCTGATGCTACCTGAATGTGACAGATGTCTGTCGGACAAGCTCTCCTTGGGAGTCCACCATGCATCACGACTCCATGGCCTACCACATTTGTGTGTGGACACCTCAACCACTGACGGAAAAGTGGAAGTAGTGCCACTATGGGAGGATGATTTAACATTGCCACATTGGCTAACAGCAGTTATGGCCTGTTCCACCGTGTCATTCAGCTGATACATAGAATCAGCCTCATGGCAGAGGCATTCATGCACATCAGCCTGTGCCATATCTGCAACCCTAAGCAAGTCCTTGGAGGCCCTATTGGAATGTGCTTGTGTCTCCATGATGACCCTACACATAAGTCGAGTGGTACTTAATGACACACCAGGATCAGGTGGAGGGTGGACAACAGGCCTTCTCTGAGAACCCCTAACAACCCTCCTGTGTGGCATCTTACCACACTTTGTTTATGGCCAGAGTCAACCAGCATTTAAGTCGCAGTAACCACACTTCACTGATCACCTTCCACCCATCAATTATCTGAGGGCTCAGTGGAATAGATATGTGTAGGCATACTGACTGTGTTTGATGGAAATGCAAGGAATGGGTGAATGTCAACCTCAGTGTCAGATTCATCCTCTACATCCTCCCAACTGTGCCTCTGTTTGGCCACCATCAACATCAGAGCTTACCAATGCTCTGACATCAGGTGGTAAGAGTCCTGCACTTCCACTGTCTGTGATAATCAGAAACAAAGACAGGACAGAAATTAATACTACACTAAATATTAAAACAATTTATATGATAAGAAACTAACATCAGTCCACCTATCGCAGATGGTACAGCAATGCAGACACTCATTACACCCACTTCACACATACAGATAAATGCATATAGCTGACAAAAGGTCATCAATGAGCAAAAAAAAAAAAAAAAATAAATAAATAAATAAAAAAAGCAAGTTTTTTGCTTCCTATGTGCAGATGACAATTAAACATCAGAATGTGAATAACACAGGGGACAGTGAATACACAATTGCCTATATGTCCTGTAAGAATAGTTTTAACAAACTTGGCTGACATGTCTACCCACAGCCAATGTGTAATGAGCAACTATGTTGTATAAGTCTATTAACTTATCAATAGCTACAGGAAAAAAAAATCCCTCCAGGAAGTATTACTCAAATTATATATTTTACCATACAAGCAGATCTAGAACTTAGCATATGTAAGCTTACCTGGAAGCAGCTCCTGGGACACAGTTGTCCTACCAGACACATCAGCACTGATATAAAGCACATTTTACTGTGCAGTTTCCACTCAGCTGCCAGAATCTCTGACAATGGGCAGGGACTCTTCGTTTGGTGTCAGTGGGAGCTTGGTTGCTGCCCCCCCCCGTAGCCATAAGTTTTTGGGCAACTGCAGCTGCTTTCCTCCAGGCTAATGAAATCATATCAGTGGCCTGATGATGCCATATGTCCTGGTGCAACCCCCTACTGCACTGACATTGTTTACTAACTGGTTCCAAATCTGCATTTTGGCAGCCATATCCACACATCCTCTCTTAAGCAGAAAGGCTCCATGGCACCTGAACATCTAGATTATTGCTCCATTTTCAGAGTAACTGAAAGGAGGTTTGTGTGGATTTGTAAGCTTGGGCACCATAATCCTATGTGACATAAAATAAGTTATATAATGTGTTGTTGATGCAACTTTTAACTTTTTAAAGTATTAATATATATTTGTATATGTGTTTTTGTGTTTTTATAGGATATTATTTAAATGTCTTAAAAGTATAAGGTATATATATATATATATATATATATATATATATATATATATATATATTTATATTTTATAAATTTTAAGGAATTAGTAAGAGAAGTTATTAAAGTGTATAATTAGAATTGGGTGATGTTAATTAATTAATTAATTGAGTGAGGGGGAGTGTATTTAAACTGTGATGAGTGTAGCAAACAATTGTCTGATGAAGTCCGGTGAAGCTACCGGACAAAAAGCACTTCACAATAAAGGATTTATCACAAAGTACTCCTACGTCTGGTGACATTTTGTTTGATTTAGTTTGTTTTTTGGATTTTGTTTTTATAAAACAGAGAAGGACACAAAACATAAATATCACCTAAATACAGTCTTGCTTAAGTACACATATGACAACATTAAGCACTGGAAACACACTTTTTAGTTACTAAAACTGAAGGTTATGTGGTTGTCCCACCTCACCCTCACACATAAACCAAGGTTTGTCCAAACCAAGGAATACCACTTTAGTAATGCATTATATTTTCCCATTGAAATATCAGGATGCCTACACATTTTCAAGAAAAAAAGAAAAAAACACTTGCAATACACTTTTGTTTTGGCAACACACAAATGGTGGGTGGCTACCCCACCCCAAAATAACAAATCAATGAAGGTTTGTACAAACCAAGGAATACCACAAACTTAAATTGGTATGTATGGTTTCCACACAATTATCAGGATGTATGCACATTTATAACAGAAAAGTCCATTTGTGATTGCCAATCACCTCTCACTGTACCCACCATTCCTCTGGAGGTGGCCCTGGGCCATCTCAGAAATATAACACCTGTGTCAGTGACGCGTATTTTACCATTTCTCTGCAATAACATAGAATATTATAAAATACAATTTTAACAATAAGACTTGTGATAAAAAGTAATAACCTGTCTATCTGAGAAATGTAAATGCCTGCCAAAAATACCTATGCCATCAATGAACTATAAGAAGTACATACAGATAAAAGTTCAATTTTTTCCTGGATATATAAATTGCTTTTGTAACATGTTACAAAATCCAGAATGTACTTGAATAATGCAAGCATACCTTAGCAACATTAGAAACATTCTTTGCAGATAAATCACCTTCAAAGACCTTCGAAGGAATAACAATCTTTTCTGTTGTTTAAATACACAAATCTCATCATATTCAGCTTTCCTAGCTATGTGGTTACCTTTTTATAGTGTAGATTCAGGCCTCTGAGCATGGTAAAGATGCAAATGATGCGTGAACTCATTAGAATTGCTGAATACCAAACTTTTGACTTCACGTAGAAGATGTAAACATCATGTAGGCTGTACAACTCTGTTAGTTGCTAATAGCTTGTAACTGTGAATGATCAGTGGGAGTGAGAAGGACACAACAACAATTCAGACTACTCTCTGCAGTGGATATGTCACTCAGGATGCACTTACAAAGCGTGGAAATGACTTTAGCAGGCTTTTAAATGGAACTAAACAGCACACATTTATCATTTTTTTAGTAGCAGACAAACTTTCCTGCCTGTTCTGATAAATGTTTTTCGCTATCATGTACTTTTTATAATACATTTAAAGAAAAATGATACAAAATGCACTATATAATGCATGTCTAAGATCACAGCAGAGATAAGGGAAGAATGAACACAATACGAAAGGGAAGACAGAGCTACATTTGTGCAAAGACATTCACAAATGGTTGTGTGATCACTCATTGCAGTAAATATGTAAGCCACACACATACACCCAACTGAGCATGGTCACTTGTATGTCCTGTTAATTCTGTAGAGGAAATGGAAATTGCTTGTATGCACATGCTTTGCTTTCCTGCTGCAAAGCTATATCTGTTGCAAGGAGAGATATACCCCCACTGTGTTTTGTAGTATCATTAGTATTATAATTCAAATCCAGAGCTGTGTAAAATTCTTTAACGTGTTAAAATTTTTTTTTAAAATATTAATGTTTGTGCCACTGTGGCTAGGGGTACACATGAAAAGCATCAATATTTAAAATTTAATATCAGTTGCCTTAAGAAGTGCAATCCTGCTTAGCTTTATTGCATGGCGGTCAGCAGCTTGGATGATATGGACAGCATAAATTACACTAGTGAATCAACTGTGTGTGCAGCACCTCTTGTAAAGACATTGAGGCACACAAGACATCAGATACTTAGACCATGGTTCAAATCCCACATTTTTTTAAGCATAAATGATATTAAGCATTTTTTACAACACAATTATATTTCGTCCTTTGCCTGTCTCATTTGCACATTGCTCATGTGTGCTCAAACATGGCTTTCTGCTGCAAACAAAAAGATACATTGTTACTTGTTTCTCCTTCATTCATGCAAACACGCTAAGCGGCATTAAACTGTGGTCAGCACTCTGAACAGTCATCATCATCTTCTTTCAGCTGTTCCCGTTAGGGTCGCCACTGCAGATCACCTGTTTCCATTTCTTCCTGTCCTCTGTATCTTGCTCTGTCACACCAACCACCTGCATGTCCTCTCTCACCACATCCATAAACCTTATCTTAGGCCTTCCTCTTTTCCTGTTACCTAGTAGCTTCATCTTTAGCATCTTTTTCCCAATATACTCAGCATCCCTCCTCAGCATATGTCCAAACCAACGTAATTGTGCCTCTCTGGCTTTGTCTCCAAACCTTCCAACCTGGGCTGACCCTCTAATTTACTTATTCCTAATCCTGTCCACCCTCATCACACCCAGTGCAAATCTTAACATCTTTAATTCTGCCACATCCAGCTCAAACTCATGCCTTTTTGTCAATGCCACTGTCTCCAACCCATATAACATAGCTGGTCTCACTACCCTCTTGTAGACCTTCCCTTTCACTCTTACAGGTACTCGTCTGTCACAAAGCACTCCTGACACTCTTCTCCACCCACTCCATCCTGCCTGTACTCTCTTCTTCACCTCTCTTCCACACTCACCGTTACTCTGAACTATTGACCCCAAGTATTTAAACTCATCCACCTTTGCCACCTCTACTCCTTGCATCCTCACCATTCCTCTATCCTCCCTCTCATTCACACACATATATTCTGTCTTAGTCCTGCTGACCTTCATTCCTCTTCTCTCTAAAGCATATCTCCATCTCTCCAGGGTCTCCTCCACCTGTTCCCTACTCTCACTACAGATCACAATGTCATCTGCAAACATCATAGTCAACGGGGACTCCTGTCTGATCTCGTCTGTCAACCTGTCCATCACCATTGCAAATAAGAAAGGGCTCAGAGCTGATCCTTGATGTAACCCCACCTCCACCTTAAACGCATCCGTCACTCCTACCGCAGATCTCACTGCTGTCACACTACCCTCGTACATATCCTGTACCACTCTTACATACTTTTCTGACACTCCTGACTTCCTCATACAATACCACAACTCCTCTCTAGGCACCCTGTCATATGCATTCTCTAAGTCTACAAAAACACAATGCAACTCCTTCCGACATTCTCTGTACTTCTCCATCAACACTCTCAGAGCAAAGATCACATCTGTGGTGCTCTTTCCTGGCATGAAACCGTACTGCTGATCACTAATCATCACGTCCCTTCTTAACCTTGTTTCCAGTACTCTTTCCCATAACTTCATGCTGTGAATGATCACTTTTATCCCTCTGTAGTTACTACAGCTCTGCACATCACCCTTATTCTTAAAAATCAGTACCAAAACACTTTTTCTCCATTCCTCAGGCATCCTCTCACTTTCCAAGATTTCATTAAACAATCTGGTTAAAAACTCCACTTCCATTTCACCTAAACACCTCCATGCTTCCACAGGTATGTCATCTGGGCCAACGGCCTTTCCATTCTTCATTCTCTTTATAGCTATCCTTACTTCCTTACTTTCTCCTTGCTAATCCATTGTACTTCATGATTTACTATCCCTACATCATCCAACCTTCTCTCCCTCTCATTCTCTTCATTCATCAACCCCTCAAAGTACTCTTTCCATCTCCTCAACAAACTCTCCTCGCTTGTGAGTATGTTTCCCTCATTATCCTTTATCACCTTTACCTGCTGCACATCTTTCCTAGCTCGGTCCCTTTGTCTAGCCAATTGGTACAGGTCCTTTTTTCCCTCCTTAGTGTCCAACCTTTCATACAACTCTTCAAATGCCTTATCCTTAGCCTTCGCCACCTCTCTCTTTGCCATGCAACTCATCTCCTTATACTTCTGTCTACTTTCTTCATCTCTCTGACAATCCCACTTCTTCTTTGCCAACCTCTTTCTCTGTATATTCTCCTGTACTTCCTCATTCCACCACCATGTCTCCTTGTCATCCTTCCTCTGTCCAGATGTGATACCAAGCACCTTTCTAGCCATCTCTCTTACTAGCTCTGCTGTAGTTACCCAGCTATTTGGTAACTCTTCACTGTCACCCAATGCCTGCCTTAACTCATCCCTGAACTCCTCCTCACAATTACTCTTTTTCAATTTCCACCACTTGATCCTTGGTGCTGCCCTCACACTCCTCCTCCTCTTCTTGATAACCAACGTCATCCTACAAACCACTATCCTATGCTGCCTAATGACACTTTCTCCGGTCACCACTTTACAGTCTCCAATCTCCTTCAAACTGGCCCTCCTACATAACATATAATCCACCTGTGTGCATCTTCCTCCACTCTTGTATGTCACCCTATGCTCCTCCCTCTTGTTAAAATACGTATTCACCACAGCCATGTCCATCCTTTTCGCAAAATCCACTACCATCTGACCTTCTGCATTCCTTTGTTTAACACCATACCTACCCATCACTTTCTCATCCCCACTGTTCCCTTCACCAACATGCCCATTGAAATCTGCTCCAATCACCACTCTCTCACCCTTGGGTACAGTCATCACCACTTCATCCAATTCACTCCAAAATTTTTCTTTCTCATCCATTGCACACCCAACTTGTGGAGCATATGCACTAACAACATTCATCATTACACCATCAATTTCCAGCTTCATAAACATCACTCTATCCGACACTCTTTTCACCTCCAAAACACTCTCAGCATACTGTTCCTTCAGAATAACTCCTACACCATTTCTCCTCCCATCCACACCATGATAAAACAATTTGAACCCACCTCTGATACACCTAGCCTTACTCCCCTTCCATCTGGTCTCTTGCACACACAATATACCAACCTTCCTTCTGTCCATCATATCAGCTAGCTCTCTCCCTATACCAGTCATACTGCCAACATTCAAAGTTCCGACCCTCACTACCACAGTCCTAGCCTTTCTCCTCTCCTCCTGCCTTCGGCCATGTCTTCCGCCTCTTCTCCTCCTTCGGCCAACAGCAGCCCAATTTCCACCAGCACCCTGTAGGCTAACAGTACTGGTGGCAGTCGTTGTTAACCCGGACCTCGACCGATCCAGTATAAACATTTTTCTTGGTGACTGCATGAAATGTTTTGGCGAAGTTTTATGCCGGATGCCCTTCCTGATGCAGTCCTCCCCATTTATCCGGGCTTGGGACTGCCACAAAGAAATGCACTGGCTTGTGCATCCCCAGTGGCTGGGTTGGTCAGCACTCTGAACAGTAATGAGTGTAAAAAATACATTGGCTGCCTAGTTTTCCCTGTAGCACCAGATGTAAGTTCATATCCCCAAGAGAAGAGAGTCAGGGTTCTAATCCAGTGAACACCAAGTTTTATTAATGCTGTTCCACTGTAATTTATATAAACATTAACAATCTAAAGATAATTATATATAACAATAACTATGCATAGCAGTCGATATTATATGAATTATATGTGCAACTGGGGATTTTCTGACAATTATGTTTCTGTAATTAAATGTTTGACATGGCAGTGAGGAAAAAACACCATGTAGAAGAATATGTATTCTCAATTTGACATAGGTTTAAATCCTATATTGTACAAATCTCTTTTATCAGTATGTAAAGCCCCACAAAATATGTTTCTAGTCATAAAATATATACCCCCCAATTCATGTCTTAAAAGTCAAGTCATTTAACAAATATAGCAGTAGACAAGCCACAATTTAATGCCAACTGTCACAGTGCCCTTCCTATTTCATAAACTGCCTTCCTCTTAGTTTGGCAATGTTGCTCTCTGCTTAACATCATGCAAATGTGGTTGGCATGGTTGTGCAGGTTTGCATACCATCTGTAAAATGGAATATCATGAATTGACAGGAAAACACTTTAACTGTTAAATGACCTATGCAGACAAGGCAGGAGCTGGAAAGATGGTGCCCAATTCAGGGCTCAAAGTTGGGGTGTAGAGGAGTCAAGACTATTTATTGCACTCCTCATAATGTGCTACAGTTGGACTTCCTGACGCAATTGGAGCAGTTTAACCATGGCTGTCTCCAGTATGACTGGCATTCCAAACACTGGGGAGCATTGCAAGCATCATTACAATGACATGAAATGGCACAAGCAGGATCAATTCAATCAGTAGTTGGATGAGTTCAGGACTGCTGACATCCCACAGTTATGTAAGTATACATTTAAAGCAACATTAACTGATGTAGAAAGCTGGAGAAAGCCAAGACTGGTATGCATAATGTTTTTATATATTTTTCTCTCTCATTCTTTAGTTTTTAGCTCCCCAGAAGATTTCAGCAAACAGGGAGGTCCATGCTGTACATGTAGAAAGACTCATAGAAGCCAAGGGTATGTGTGTAGCACCAATTAACATTAGCTTATTAAAATTATTGCTCTTCCACACATTATTAGCAAATAAAGTATGCACATCTTAACTGTAAAAGCAAGCATGCATGCTTTATCAGTAGCTCAAGGTAATCATAAGAGTCAAGTGTAATAGTGTATTCAGATGTTGTGGGTTCAAATCCCACAAGTAACAAATACCTACTGTTAAAAATATTTAATATTAATTTAAACAAAACTGGCATAAATGCCATGTTGTTAACTTAATCTGTATTATCTTTAAAAGCATATATGCAATTGCAAAGATGATTTATAACAATTAGTCCTATTTTTTTACCCTCTGAAAATATTGGTAGAGGTGAGGATTAAATCACTTGCCAGGAGCTGCCAGGAATGGTGTGTGAGGTCATAGAAAGTAGCATTGCTGCATACCTCAGCCTCAGCCGTTGCTTGGAGGAATGCAGAGAAAACCCAAATGTCAAACAATCCAACAGAAAGCCAAGGAACGGGACAGCAATGACAGCTTTGAGGGTGAGGACTAGATTTTCACTCTCCCCATGCTTGATGGGCATGTGCCTCAAAATCTCCACCTTATCCCCCAGTCATGGTGTCCCCTAACCTTCTGTGTCCTTCACCATCCCTGTGTCTGTCTTGTTTGTTCTATTTGTCTGCACCTGCTTCCTCACCAATTCTACATACCTTACCCTGATATTTCTATGTCCCTTCCCCAAAATTCCTCACATTTTGAAATAAAATAAAAAAAAAATGGGCACCTGTCTCACAAAAAAAAAAATTGTCCCACACATAGCTCTCCACTTTGCACGTGTCTTCTCTTGATTCTGTCCAATTGGAATACAACATGCTTGTGTTCTTGTCACCCATCTATGTTGTGGTGAGAGACAGTCCAAATTCATCCACTTTTATATACATCAGAATAACGTAAATAACCGCAAAACAATACAACAAGTATAGAAATAAGTGGTTCAGGGACACTAAAGCTGGCTGCACAAAACAGTAATTTTATTAGCTTGCACACAAGCGCTTTCTCCCTGCCACAATGCAGGACTTTATCAAGTGAATCATATATCATTATATGCATGTTCGTATTACACTGCTTGAAGAAGTGGATAACTATGGTTATTTCCTAATCCCGTCTTGCAAATTCATATATTCCTTCCCTATTGTTCCCCCCTACTTGCCCCCATTTCCCCACTTTCCTATCTACCCCATTTTCACACCTTTATTCTGGTCAAAAAATAGAATCATACACAACACACATGGCCAGAAATGGCCCCTAATAAAACTTTCACTTTTTGTCCTCTGCATTTGCACAGAGTTTGGCATTGTTCACCAGTGCTGAGCTCTAGTGAATGGCTATCCATGTTCTATGGCAAAAACTTGTGAATTTCTGCCATCAGCCTCACTAGTTCAGGTATCACTGTGCAATGCTTGTTAAACTCACTATGCTAAAGGAACACAGTGTTAAAGCCGAGTAAAGTACTTTGAAGCATTTACTCTGACAGTTATTTAGACTGCTGATTGTATAAAATGCAAATCCATATATATAGTGTTGACATAAATCACTTGACTGATTTTTATTTTTATATACTGCTTCACTGTAGTCATTGCTTCCCACATTTGCAGGAATTGCTACATTTACATATGTAATGCTATCCTGACACCATGTGTAAAAATTAGATTGGGCTGGATTTGAACCCTGTGTCATTTGTGCTCTGAACATAAGCTTACTGCTCTTACACCTGCTGCTACAGGGAAATCAAGATTGCAGCTTTACTTTTTACACTCAGTACTGTCCAAAGTGCTGACATTCACACCTCACCACTTAGTATGTTTGTGTGAAAGAAGGTGAAATAATAGAAATAATACTATTTTCCCATTTAAGCAACGACCTACATTTGCTTGTAGTTTAACTCCCCACAAATGAGAAGGCAATAGCAACAGTTCTTAATTTCATAAATGTTATGATAACATTTACAATATAAACTACAGTATGAACACCATAATATCTGTCAGCTATTTCTCCCATAGCATATATACATAGCTACTTTTCAAGTTCAAGTTGTATACACTAAATGTGATTCTCGTATGTGTAAACACTTAGCCATCATTCACGCAAACCAGTTGCACGGCAGTATGCTATGTAAAGAGGTGTCTGGCATGTATTGCTATGTTTATTGCCAACTTATTCTTCATCCCATCAAAATCCATGTAAAACAAAGGGAAGGGCTTTGTTATTGACTGAACACATATTTTAATGTGTGCCCTTCACCAAATGCCCTTGAAATTAAATATATCAGTAATAGGTCTAATGTAAACTACACTACAAAAATTAATAGCACAATTACATTGGTCCATTATTTAAATCTTTATAATGACAATAGACACTGAGATTGTCTTACACATGTCTTACTGTAGACATCAATTCATCGCAATATGAACAAGTACGTCAACACTTGCATCCACGCTGTTCACAAAATGTGTGTGTGTGTGTGTGTGTGTGTGTGTGTGTGTGTGTGTGTGTGTGTGTGTGTGTGTGTGTGTGTGTGTGTGTGTGTGTGAGAGAGAGACTGAAGGTGTGACACATCATATTAGGTTCATAGGTTCATAGGTTGATAATAGGCTATCTGTCCTAGGGCATTTATAAGCCTAGCCATAGTGTGTTTGGCTTTCGCCGCCCTTTTAGATTAGTTGACTGTGCCTCTGTATAGTAGGTCACAGAAGGTAGCCCTTTTAAGGTTAGTTTACTGTACCTCTGTCAAGCAGGGACACAGAAGAGATCCCAGGTGTAAACTTATGATCTCCCATCCACTCGTCAAGATTTCTCTTGAAGAGGGTCAGTGAGGGGCTCTGCCTAACATGGATTGGGATTTTGTTCCAGAGTGATGGGAGCCTCTGGGATATGACTCTGTCCCTCCAGCATGTCCTATTTATTTCTGTGCTGAGGTTCAAGTCCCTGGAGCATGTAGCTCTAAGGGATTTGGATTTCCTGAGGTGAAGCATGTCCATTAATTCTGGGTCGGACATGGCTTTATATGTCAGACACAGATCGCCTCTGAGTAGGCGGTTCACAACTGAGTAGAGCTGGAGTTTCTTTAGCTGAAGTGCATAGGGCATCTGTTTGAGCCCCTTGATCCTCTTGGTGAGGTACTTTTGGGGTCTTTCCAGTTGCTGCAGGTGTCAGGTAAGGTACATCCCAAATGGGGCATTGTATTCAATTATGGGCCTGATAAGTGATGAGTAGAGGGGCACAATGACCTCTCTTGATCTAGATGTGAATCCTTTCATGATAAGGTGGGCTATATAGAAGGTCTTTCTAACCACTTTGGCAACGTGATTGTCAAAGGAGAGATTGCTATCTACTTGGGTCCCCAAGTCCCTAATTACTTCTTCCAGATTAATGGATTACCACCTATGTGGTAATTTGTGGGCACTTTGTTTTTCCTAAAGGGGATGACTATGCACTTTTTGGCATTTAGCTGTAGGCCATGTCTCTGGCACCAGTTATCCATCTCTGTGAGACCCTTTTGGAGGATGCTTGTGTAAGCTGGAGAGTCGATTACGGCGCCCAGTTTGCAGTCATCTGCAAACATGGTCAGCCATAGTCCACCCGTGTTAGTCTGTACCTCTGAGAAATATATACCGAACAAGAGAGGTCCCAGGACTGAGCCTTGTGGGATGCCACTTGTAACTGGTTTAGAGTCCGACATGGCACCTGCTATTCTGACCATGTGGGTTCTATCCCTGAGCCAGTTTGCAGTCCATCTTGTGACATAGGGGTTGATATTTAAGCTGGTGAGCTTATTTATGATGTCCAAGTGGGGTATTGTGTTGAAGGCTTTTGCGAGGTCCAGGTAGGTTGTGTGGACTACCTTCCCTTCATCTAGGGCTTTGGTAACTGTTTCAAAGAAATCGACCAGGTTTAAGAGGCAAGATCTGCCCTTAACAAAGCCGAATTGGGTAGGATCCAGTGTCTGGAGGTTCCCAATGTCTTTGTTTATGATTTCCATGATGATACGGTCCATAGCTTTGCAGACCAGGCTAGTCAGGCTTATAGGGCGATAGTTTCGGGGTTTGTTGTGGCACCACCTTTGTGGAATGGGACCACTGTTGCTGTACACCATTCCTTGGGTACATATCCTGTAGTAAGGCTGAGATTGAACAGTGACTTTATATGAGGGTTTAGTTCTTCTTGGAGCTCGTGTAAGACGCAGCCCGGGACACCGTCTGGTCCCATTGATGCTGTGTTTTTTGCTTTGGAGAGGGCAGCTCTCACCTGTGCATCTGTGATCTCAGGAAGGCTACACTCTGTTGGGATAGACATTTGCTCTTTTGGGGGGGGGGGGGGGTTTGCACTGGACCTTTCTGCCAGGATGTTGGCAATGTCTGTGGGTTCAGTGTATTTTTTGCCATTTTGCACTAACTCAGAGCATATCTGGGAGTTGCCTCCCAGGTTTCTGACATAACTGAAGAAGGCCTTGTGATTATCTTTAGTGTCTTGTGCAATTTTTCTTTCGAAGCTGGCCTTAGATGATTTTATGAGGGATTGTAGTTTCTTGCTAGTACTGATCAGAGACGCCTTCCCTTTTTGGGATTTTGCTCTATCGTGTAGTAGCTTTCTCCTTCTGTTGTATAGCTTATTTATGGCCGGAGTCCACCAGACAGATCTCCTGCCTTTGGAGGAGTGAGTCTTGATTTTATTTGGGATAGCATGCTCCATGCATTCCTGTAGGTGTCCATAGAATGCTTTTGTAAAGGATTCTGCATTTTGGGCTGTATTTTCCACTGGCCCGGGGGCTTTGAAGGCTTCCACCTCGGTTTTGAGAAGTGTGAAGTTTGCTTTTGAGAAGTTCTTCACCGTGGTTTCCTTGGCTAGGGGTGGGGATGGAATATGGATGTCCAGTGAGATTAGTTTATGGTCTGATCTTACCAATGAGGGGTATACCTCTGGTGTGGAACATAGAGACCCCATGTTGGTGATGACCAGATCCAATATGTTTTCCCCTCTTGTGGGAGTGGTGACCAGTTGTTCCATAGCATTTGAGTTTATAAATTCTAGGAACCGTTGGGCGAGGGTGTTTGGGCTTGAGTAGTTTTCCCAATCAATGTTTGGGTAGTTGAAGTCACCCAATATAATGGTGTTTGGAGAGACCTTCATAGTCTCCAGTGTTCTCAGGAAAGCCGAGTGAGGTTCCTGTGTTTGGGAGGGTGGTCTGTAGGCTACAAACTGAAAGTCAGTTTTGCCCACTGTTAGTTGTGCATGGATGGTCTCCGATGCTTCGTGCAGTGCCACTAACCTGGAGGTGTGGGTATCTTTGATAAATATGGATACTCCCCCCTCCTTTTGTGGTTCGGTCTGAGTTTTAGGGCCGGAAAGCATGGTATGAAGTATAACCTGTTAATGCTGGGGTGGTCTCGGGAGCCTTGAACCAGGTTTCTGTTACTGCACAGATATCGATATTCTCCATACTGAGGAGAGTCTCAAGTGCGTGCATCTTGAGGTTTAGACTTCTGGCGTTGAGCAGCATTACCCTTAGTTTTTTTTTTTTTTGTGTTGTCTACGGAGGTGGGTTTGTCTTTTGAGCCTTGCCTAAAAAAGCACTATAGGGGAGGCAAGAGCCTTTGCCAGTATTCGAAAACCCAGGGGTGGCAGGTGCAAGCCATCCCTAGCGAAGCAACGTGGCTTGTTGAGCATGTAATGCCAGGCTGACAGACACTGGATCCCCTTTGAATGACACCAATACTTTAGCCAATTGTTAAAATTGATAATTTTGTCTTTATACTGTGGCATCATTCTTGGTGAGGGTAAGATGCTACTCAAGGTCAGGGTCATACCGGCCTGGGCTACATGATCAAGGAGCTCCCCTATGTCTTTTTTCATGTAGTCCAGGGAGATACTTCTCAGGTCATTCACACCAGCATGGACAATGATGGAGTCATATTTGTACTTGCTTTGGAGTGACCTGAGTGCTTGTGTTATGTGGTGGATCCTGGCACCTGACAGGCAGCTTGCAGTGACATTCTCCTTGTTCAGCCTGGTGAGTGGGACGTCAGTGTGTCTGACAATAGAGTCACCTATTACAAGTGTATTAGGTGTGTTGTTTAGCCTTAAGGGATGTGACTGTGTGGCACACTGACTTTGTGAACTATGTGCTATGTGGGTATTGTTTCCTGGTAGGTGTTGCTTGGATGTCTGCTTTGGAGGTCTCTGCTGCTTAGGCAGATTTTTATTTAGAGCCTCCGAGTATGTTTTTGTGTGTTTATGTGTTTGGTTTGCTGATGCGATATGTCTATGTGAGACTGGATTTGTGGTGTGTGTGGTTAGAATGAAAACAGAGTGCTTATTTTGAGATTTAGAGCAGTTCTAAGGGAAAAAGTGAAGAGCAGACTTTGTGGAGCCGGCAATACTTTAAACCTGTTTAAGCGGCGCTGCCCGATGCTGCTCTGTGTGCAAGACCGCGCAAAAAGACAGTTGCAGGGTTTTAAGAAAGAGAGATCAAGGAGTTTGGAATTGACCCAAAATGGCCAATAAAACTACAGCTTCTAGGCAGTAACCACTACTACAGGGACAGGCAGACTGCTCAGTGTTAACCACTGCCACTGGTGAACACAGAGACTTCCTTTTAGCCCAAGGAAGCACTGGCCTCCAAGAAACGTACAAACAGTTCAGAACAGCAAATCTGTAACTGAACTTTCTTAAATTTCAGAAAGTGGGAAAAAAGCAAGATTATTTTGTTTTTTTTTGTTTTAGTTTAAAGGTAGCAGAGACACACAAGTAGCAAAATAGTCAGAACAGTACAATAAATGACCCCACATTTGAGTGCTAGGCCAGAGTCAGGTAAAATGCAATTTTAAGAAAACTGATTTTAAACGCGGCTTTTCAGCGCTTCTGTGGATCCCTAGTGATATCTGCATTGCTTACTGCACTTATTTCCTTGTTTCACTTGAAAGAAAGTTACTGTTTGTCGTTTTTGCATTTAAGTTACCTGTAACACATTGCATTTAAGTTACCTGGCACTTGCTCACTAAAGCAATTATATAAGTCAGCACTAAAAAATTAAAAGCACTACACCCTCACAAACTCCCCTTGAGTGCCTTGTTCCCCATTGGCCCTTTTTTTCAATTATAAAGGAATTCACAATACTATTCTAGCATGTCCAAAGGTCAGTTGTCAATCTCCTTTCCGGTCCAGCTGGTAAATCTGGGAATTTTGAGGCAATGTTACAACTGCCTCATGTACACAGACAGCCCTCTCCTCCTCCCACCAAATTCCAACACATGTGAGAGATGCAACCATATAGCCAAACTGGAGGCTAAGCTCTCTCAACTCAGTACTGGCATAACCAGTAAGGAGGAGAAGGAAACCACACTCACTACAATTCCAGTCTCACATAGACCTACCACGACAGCAAACCAAACACATAAACACACAAAAACATACTCGGAGGCTCTAAATAAAAATCTGCCTAAGCAGCAGAGACCTCCAAAGCAGACACCCAAGCAACCGCTACCCCAAAACAAAACACGTGCAACACATAGCTCACAAAGCCAGTCTGCTGAACAGTCACAGCCCTTAAGGTTAAACAACACATCTGATACACTTGTAATAGGTGACTCTATCGTCAGGCACACTGACGTCCTGCTCACCAGGCTGAACAAGGAGAAATTCACGGTGAGCTGCCTGTCGGGCACTAGGATCTGTCATATAACACAAGCACTCAGGTCACTCCAAGGCAAGTACAAATATGACTCAGTCATTGTCCATGCTGGTGTGAATGACCTGAGACGTACCTCCCTGGACTACATGAAAAGAGACATAGAGGAGCTCTCTGAGCATGTAGCCCAGGTCAGTATGACCCTGACCTTGAGTAGCATCTTACCCTCACCAAGAATGATGCCACAATATGAAGACAAGATGATCAATTTCAACAATTGGCTTAAGTATTGGTGTCATTCAAAGGGGATCCAATGCCTGTCAGCCTGGGATGACATGCTCGACAAGCCACGATGCTTCACTAGGGACGGCTTGCACCTGTCACCCTGGGCTTTCGGATATTGGCAAAGGCTCTTGCTACCCCCATAGTGCCTTTTTTAGGCAAGGCTCAAAAGACAAACCCACCTCCATAGGTATCACAAGGGATAAGAAACTAAGAGTAATGCTACTCAACTCCAGAAGTCTAAACCTCAAGATGCACGCACTCGAAACTCTCCTTAGCATGGAGAACATCGATATCTGTGCAGTAACAGAAACCTGGTTCAAGGCTCCGAGAGCACCACAACACTACCAGGTTATACTTCATACCATGCTTTTCGGCCTCAAAACTTGGACCGAACCACAAAAGGAGAAGGGAGTATCAATATTCATCAAAGATACCCACACCTCCAGGTTGGTGGCACAGCACGAAGCATCAGAGACTATCCATGTGCAACTAACAGTGGGTAAAACTGCCTTCCAGTTTATAGCCTGCTATAGACCACCCTCCCAAACCCAGGAACCCCACTCGGCCTTCCTGAGAACACTGGAAAATATGAAGGTCTCTCCCAACACCATTATATTGGGTGACTTCAACTACTCAAACATAGACTGGGAGCATTACTCTAGCTCCAACACCCTAGCCCAAAGGTTCCTAGAATTTATAAACTCAGATGCTATGGAACAACTTGTTACCACTCCCACAAGAGGGGAAAACATACTGGACCTGATCATCACCAACATGGGGACTCTATGCTCCAGACCAGAAGTGTATCCCTCACTGGTAAGATCAGACCATAAACTAATCTCACTGGATATTCACATCCCGACCCCACCCCCTGCCCAGAAAACCACAGTGAAAAACACCACTAAAGCAAATTTCACACTCCACAAAACCAAGGTGGAATCCTTCAAAGCCCCTGGGCCTGTGGAAAATACGGCCCAGACCGCAGAATCCTTTATAAACACATTCAATGAACACCTTCAGGAATGCATGGATCATGCAATCCCAAATAAAACCAAGACCCAATCCTCCAAAGGCAGACGTCCTGTCTGGTGGACCCCAGCCATAAACAAACTATACAAAAGAAGGAGGAAGCTACTACATGATAGAGCAAAATCCCAAAAAGGGAAGGCATATCTGATCAGTATTAGCAAAAAACTACGGGCACTCATAAAATCGTCTAAGGCCAGCTTCGAGAGAAAAATTGCACAGGACACTAAGGATAATCACAAGGCTTTCTTTAGTTATGTTAGGAACCTGGGTGGGAATTCCCAGATATGCTCAGAATTAGTCCAAAATGACAAAATACACCGAACCCACAGACATTGCCAACATCCTAGCTGACAGGTTCAGAGCAAACTTCTCCCCCCCTTTCCCACCAAAAGGGCAAATATCTATCCCAGCAGAGTGCTGCCCCTGACATCTCAGATGCTCAGGTAAGAGCCGCCCTCTCCAAAGCAAAAAACACAGCATCAATGGGACCAGACGGTGTCCTGGGCTGCATCCTACATGAACTCCAAGAAGAGCTAAACCCAAACATAAAACTACTGTTCAATCTCAGCCTTACTACAGGATATGTACCCAAAGAGTGGCGTACAGCAACAGTGGTCCCTCTCCACAAAGGTGGTGCCTCAACGGATCCTGGAAACTATTGCCCCATAAGCCTGACTAGCTTGGTCTGCAAGGCTATGGAAAGGATCATCATGGACCTCATAAATAAAGATATTGGGGACCTACAGACACTGGATCCTACCCAGTTTGGCTTTGTTAAGGGCAGATCCTGCCTCTTAAACCTGGTCAATTTCTTTGAAACAGTCACCAAGGCCATTGATGAGAGGAAGGTGGTCCACACAGCCTACCTGGACTTCGCAAAAGCCTTCGATACAATACCCCACTCGGGCATTATAGATAAGCTCACCAGCTTAAATATAAACCCTTATGTCACTAGATGGGTTGCAAACTGGCTCAAGGAAAGAACCCACATGGTTAGAATTGCTGGAGCCATGTCAGACTCCAAACCAGTTACAAGTGGCGTCCCACAAGGCTCAGTCCTGGGACCTCTCTTGTTCGGTATATATTTCTCGGAGGTACAGGCCAACACAGAAGGACTATGGCTGACCAAGTTCACAGATGACTGCAAACTAGGCGCCATAATCGACTTTCCAGCCGACACAAGCATCTTCCAAAAGGGCCTCATAGAAACAGACAACTGGTGCCAGAGCCATGGCCTCAAGCTAAACGCCAAAAAGTGTATAGTCATCCCCTTTGGCAAAAACAAAGTGCCCACAAATTACCACATAGGTGGTAATCCATTAAGTACAGAAGAAGTAATTAGGGACCTGGGGACCCAAGTTGATAGCAATCTCTCTTTTGACAACCATGTGGCCAAAGTGGTTAGAAAAACATTTTATATAGCCCACCTAATCATGAAGGGATTCACATCTAGATCAGGGGAGGTCATCGTGCCTCTTTACTCATCCCTCATCAGGCCAATAATTGAGTACAATGCCCCTTTTGGGATGTACCTTACCAGACACCTGCAGCAACTGGAAAGACCCCAAAAGTACCTCACCAAGAGGATCAAAGGGCTCAAACAGATGCCATATGCTGCCTGGTTAAAGAAACTCCAGCTCTACTCAGTGGCATACTGCCTGCTCAGAGGCGATCTGTGCCTGACGTATAAAACCATGTCCAACCCGGAATTAATGGACATGCTGCACCTCAGAAAATCCAAATCCCATCGAGCTACGCGCTCGAGAGACTTAAACCTCAGCACTGAAATAAATAGGACATGCTGGAGGGACAGATTCATAACCCAGAGGCTCCCTTCACTCTGGAATAAAATCCCAGTCCAGGTTAGGCAGAGTCCCTCATTGACCCTCTTCAGGGGAATCTTGATGAGTGGATGGGAGATCATAGGTTTACCCTGGGTATCACTTCTGTGTCACTGTTAGACAGAGGCACAGTATACTAACCTCGAAAAAGGGCATAGCAAAATTAATTTAAAATGGGTCAATGTCACAGATTAATGGTGGTATTATTTTAAAATCATCCATAATTGTGCCTGCTTTTGTCTAATGTTGTCCATGAGCCTGTTGCTATGTGGCCCTGACTGGGTGAGAGCTAGCTATGCTGACATTTCAGTCATATTCAAGCAACTCATTTTGAACACCTACACAATATGCACATACCCCTATTGTATATACTGTCCTTGCTAAATGTCCTCTCCAGTGATCCTGTCAGGATGTTAATATTACAGCCAGTTCATAGGTTCATAGGTTCATAGGTTCATAGGTTCATACTAGGCTATCTGCCCAAGGGCATTTATAAGCCTAGCCCATAGTTATTTGGCTTTCGCCACCCCTTTAGTTTGAATAAAACTATGCCTATTATTTTGCTGTGCCTCTGTCAAGCAGTGACACTGAAGTAATCCCTGGGGTATATCTGCGATCTCCCATCCATTGGTCAAGATTCCTCTTGAACAAGGCCAGCGAGGTGCTCTGCCTCACATGTACCGGGATTTTGTTCCACAGCATAGGAGTCTCTGGGTGATGAATCTGTCCCTCCAGCACATTCTATTATTAACTGTGTCAAGGTTTAAGTCTCCGCCCTTGTGGTTCTGAGGGATCTAGATTTTTGAGGTGAAGCATATTCATCAAATCTGGGTTTGACATGGCCTTATATGTCAGGCACAGGTCACCTCTGAGCAAGCGGTATGAGACTGAATAGAGCTGGAGTTCTTTCAGTCGGGCAGCATAAGACATATTTTTGAGACCCTTTATCCTTTTGGTGAGGAACTTTTGGGGCCTTTCCAGCTGCTGCAGGTGTCGGGTCAGATACATTCCGAATGGGGCATTGTACTCAATCATAGGTCTAATGAGTGATGAGTACAGGGGGACGATGACCTCCCTTGATCTAGATGTGAATCCCTTCATGATCAGGTGGGCAATGTAGAAGGTTTTCCTAACTACTTTAGTAACATGAGTGTCAAACGAAAGGCTGCTGTCAACCTGGGTCCCCAGATCCCTGATGACTTCTTCTGTGCTCAGTGGATTACCACCTATATGGTAGCTAGGGGTAACCTTGTTTTTCCCGAAGGGTATGACTATGCATTTCTTGGCATTTAACTTTAGGCCATGGCTCTGGCACCAGTTATCCGTTTCTGTGAGGCCCTTCTGAAGGATATCTGTGTCAGATGTGTTTTCAACTATGGTGCCCAGTTTGCAGTCATCTGCAAACTTTGTCAGCCATAACCCTCCTGTGTTTGCTTGTACTTCAGAAAAGTAGATGCCGAACAAGAGTGGACCCAGGACTGAGACTTGTGGGACACCACTTGTGACAGGCTTTGAGTCTGACATGGCTCCAGCAACTCTGACCCTGTGGGTTCTGTCACTTAGCCAGTTTGCAACCCATCTTGTGATGTATGGGTTTACATTCAAGCTGATGAGTTTTTCGATGATACCTGAGTGGGGTATTGTGTCAAAGGCCTTTGCCAGGTCAAGGTAGGCTGTATGGACTGCCTTTCCCTCATCAATGGCCTTGGTGACTGTCTCGAAAAAGTCAACCAAGTTTAAAAGGCATGATCTGCCTTTGACAAAGCCAAACTGGGTTGGATCCAAAGTCTGCAAGTTCCCTATGTCTTTATTTATGAGTTCCATTATGATCCTCTCCATGGCTTTGCAGATAAGGCTTGTCAAGCTAATGGGACGGTAATTTCCAGGGTCGGTGGAGGCACCGCCCTTGTGAAGTGGGACCACAGTCGCAGTGCGCCACTCCTTGGGTATGTATCCTGAGGTAAGGCTAAGATTAAACAGCTGCCCTAACTGCGGGTTTAATTCCTCATTGAGTTCGTGGAGCACACAGCCGGGGACACCATCCGGTCCCATGGATGCTGTGTTTTTTGCTTTGGAGAGCGCAGTTCTCTCCTGGGCGTTGGAGATGTTTGGGGGCTACAATCCTCTGGTATAGATATCTCTCCTTTGGGGGAGAAGTTTGCACTGAACCTGTCAGCCAGTATGTTGGCAATGTGTGTAGGTTCAGTAATCTTCACATCATTTTGAACTAATTCTGAGCATATCTGGGAGTTTCCTCCTAGGTTACTAACATAGCTAAAGAAGGCCTTATGATTGTCTTTTGAGTCCTTGGTGATTTTTCTCTCAAAATTTGCCTTGGATGATTTTATGAGAGCTCTTAGTTTTTACTTATAATGATCAAAGGTGTCTTACCTTTCAAGGATTTTGCTCTATCTTGTAGTAGCTTCCTCCTTTGTTGTAGAGCTTGTTTATGGCTGGGGTCCACCAGACTGGACGCTTGCCTTTGGTACAAAGAGTCTTAGTTTTGTTTGGGATTGCCTGATCCATGCAGTCCTGTAGGTGCTGGTAGAAGGCATTTGTAAGTGATTCAGCGGTTTGAGTAATGTTTACCACTGGCTCAGGGGCCTTAAAGGAGACCACACTAGTTTTAGAAGTGTGAAGTCGGCTTTGAGAAGTTTTTCACTGTGGTCTTTTTATTTCAGGTGGGGCGGATGAGGACCTCCAGCGAGATTAGTTTATGATCTGATCTCACCAGTGAGGGGTATACTCGGTGTTGAACATTGTGATCCCATGTTCGTGATGATGAGATCAAGTATGTTTTGTCCTCTTGTGGGGATGGTGACTAGTTGTTCCATGGCATTTGAGTTTATGAACTCCAGGAACCTTTGGGCTAGAGTGTTTGGGCTTGAGTAGTGTTCCCAGTCTATATTAGGGTAGTTGAAGTCACCTAGTATGATGGTGTTTGGAGATACATTTATCCCCTCCAATGTTTTCAGGAAGGCCATGTGAGGTTCCTGAGTTTGAGAGGGTGGCCTGTAACATGCTACAAATTGCAGAGCAGTCTTGCCTATGGTTAACTGCACCTGGATGATCTCCGATGCATCGTGCGTTGCCACCAACCTTGAGGTGTGGGTGTCCTTTATGAATATGGACACCCCCCCTCCTTTCTTGGTGTTGTCCGGATTTTGGGGCCGGAACGCATGATATGAGGTCATCTCCACTGATATGTAACCTTTTGTGACAGTCACGTAATACACTGTAATGTGTGATGATATAAATATACTCATTCAGGAGGTGTCAACAGCAATACATACTGTAATATGAACATATGTGATTAATTTTCATGCTACTGACTTGTCTTTGGAATATACGTACATTGTCACTCCCTTATCTGGTACACATTACTATGTTTCGCATGTTCTCTTCTTCTTTCTTCATTCCTACCATTCATGTCTGTAGCCCTTTTCAATACACACGCTTCCCAGACTATACTATATTCTATGTACCCTTAATGATCACCACAAATACTTTATTTTAATATGCCAAAAACATGTTGTAGTATACATTTCGCAGAGTACTTTTTTACAATGTGTTACTACTTCATTTATTGCATTCATTTTAGCCCTGTGATCATTGTGGCTGTCCGTGCAATTCTACAGAGCAAGTTTTCCCGTAGGTAAACTTGTATGCATGTTCTATGCGAGTTTGTGCTGCTTTACATGGTTTCCTGGCTGGCAACACTGTTGCTGGCCAAGACACCTCTCTTGTATTTGTGTAAGTGCCATGCATGGCATGCATATGCGATTAGCACTGCTGCTCATCACACAAACACGTAAACTCCACGTAGGCTTCATGTTAAGCCTACACAGAGTTTATTGAACCCTTGGGAATATCTTATTCTATATGTAACCATAGCATTCTTTCTTTAAAAGTAATATGACAGAATGCTCCAGACCTCCATACAAAGACTAGATTCAAACATTTTGAAATATTTTGGTTCAATAACACTTTTCAAAAGGAATTTCACTGCTTTCTTGCTATTCAACCATTATTTGAATATGCATCTTTAGATCACATGGGATTCTAAAACAAACTGAAACTATTTTAGTGATCTTTATACTAGCTGTCATAAAAAAAGTTAGGGATAAATAATTATTTAGTAAGAGTCAGTCAAACTAATCCATGTATCAACAACTTAAAAAGTTGCTATGCCTGTTTGAGCTTGAGGAGAAAATCCTAGAAACATCTTGCTTTTAGACTTCAGACAGGAAGATAATACAGATTTATTCAAGCAATGAAAGCTAAACAAAGCAACATGAAACCACATCCTGCAGAAATAAACTGACTGGTTTTATAAAGATTTATTGTGCAGTATATCTCCATCCATTTGATAGGAATAAACAGCATCTAGAAGACTTGTAGTTAACTACAGTCATCATCTTCTTTCGACTGTTCCAGTTAGGGGTCGCCAGAGCGGATCATCTGTTTCCATTTCTTCCTGTCCTCTGCATCTTGCTCTGCCACACCAACCACCTGCATGTCCTCTCTCACCACATCCATAAATCTTATCTTAGGCCTTCCTCTTTTCCTGTTACCTGGTAGCTTCATCCTTAGCATCTTTTTCCCAATATACTCAGCATCCCTCCTCAACACATGTCCAAACCAGCATAATCTTGCCTCTCTGGCTTTGTCACCAAACCTTCCAACCTGGGCTGACCCTCTAATATACTTATTCCTAATCCTGTCCACCCTTGTCATACCCAGTGCAAATCTTAACATCTTTAACTCTGCCATATCCAGCTCTAACTCCTGCCTTTTTGTCAATGCCACTGTCTCCAACCCATATAACTTATCTGGTCTCACTACCCTCTTGTAGACCTTCCCTTTCACTCTTACTGGTACTCGTCTGTCACAAATCACTCCTGACACTCTTCTCCACCCACTCCATCTTGCCTGTACTCTCTTATTCACCTCTCATCCACATTCACCATTACTCTGAACTATTGATCCCAAGTATTTAAACTCATCCACCTTCGCCACCTCTACTCCTTGCATCCTCACCATTCCTCTATCCTCCCTCTCATTCACACACACATATATTTTGTCATGGTCCTGCTGACCTTCATTCCTCTTTTCTCTAGAGCATATCTCCATCTCTCCAGGGTCTCCTCCACCTTTTCCTACTCTCACTACAGATCACAATGTCATCTGCAAACATCATAGTCCACAGGGACTCCTGTCTGATTTCGTCTGTCAACCTGTCCATCACCATTGCAAATAAGAAAAAGCTCAGAGCTGATCCTTGATGTAATCCCACCTCCACCTTAAACGCATCCGTCACCCCCACCACAGACCTCACCGCTGTCACACTACCCTCGTACATATCCTGTACCACTCTTACATACTTCTCTGACACTCCCGACTTCATCATACAATACCACAACTCCTCTCTAGGCACCCTGTCATATGCTTTCGCTAAGTCTACAAAAACACAATGCAACTCCTTCTGACCTTCTCTGTACTTCTCCATCAACACTTTCAGAGCAAACATCGCATCTGTAGTGCTCTTTCCCAGCATGAAACCATACTGCTGATCACTAATCATCACATCCCGTCTTAACCTAGCTTCCACTACTCTTTCCCATAACTTCATGCTGTGACTGATCAATTTAATCCCTCTGTAGTTACTACAGCTCTGCACATCACCATTATTCTTAAAAATTGGTACCAAAACACCTTTTCTCCATTCCTCAGGCATCCTCTCACTTTCCAAGATTTCATTAAACAATCTGGTTAAAAACATCACTGCCATTTCACATAAACACCTCCATGCTTCCACAGGTATGTCATCTGGACCAACAGCCGTTCCATTCTTCATCCTCTTCATAGCTATTCTTACTTCCTCCTTGCTAATCCATTGTACTTCATGATTCACTATCCCCACATCATCCAACCATCTCTCCCTCTCATTCTCTTCATTCATCAACTTCTCAAAGTACTCTTTCCACCTCCTCAATACACTCTCCTCACTTGTGAGTATGTTTCCCCTCATTATCCTTTATTGCCTTTACCTGCTGCACACCTTTTCTAGCTTGGTCCCTCTGTCCAGCCAATCGGTACAGGTCTTTTCTCCCTCCGTAGTGTCCAACCTTTCATACAACTATTCATATGCCTTATCCTTAGCAATTTGCCACCTCTCTCTTTGCCATGCACCTCATCTCCTTATACTCATGTCTACTTTCTTCATCTCTCTGACAATCCCACTTCTTCTTTGCCAACCTCTTTCTCTGTATACGCTCCTGTACTTCCACATTCCACCACCATGTCTCATTGTTGTCCTTCCTCTGTCCAGATGTCATACCAAGCACCTTTCTAGCTGTCTCCCTTACTAGCTCTGCTGTAGTTACCCAGCTATTTGGTAACTCTTCACTGCCACCCAGTGCCTGTCTTAACTCATCCCTGAACTCCACCTCACAATTACCCTTTTTCAATTTCCACCATTTGATCCTTGGTGCTACCCTCACACTCCTCCTCCTCTACTTGATCACCAACGTCATCCTACAAACCACCATCCTATGCTGCCTAACTACACTTTCCCCGGTCACTACTTTACAGTCTCCAATCTCCTTCAAACTGTCCCTCCTACATAAGATATAATCCACCTGTGTGCATCTTTCTCCACTTTTGTATGTCACCCTATGCTCCTCACTCTTGTTAAAATACATATTCACCATAGCCATGTCCATCCTTTTCACAAAATCCACTACCATCTGACCTTCTGCATTCCTTTGTTTAACACCATACCCACCCATCGCTTCCTCATCCCCTCGTTCCCTTCATCAACATGCCCATTGAAATATGCTCCAATCACCACTCTCTCACCCTTGGGTACAGTCATCACCACTTCATCCAACTCACTCCAAAATGTTTCTTTCTCATCCATCGCACACCCAACTTGTGGAGTATATGCACTAACAACATTCATCATTACACCATCAATTTCCAGCTTCATAAACATCACTCTATCTGACACTCTTTTCACCTTCAAAACACTCTCAGCATACTGTTCCTTCAGAATAAATCCTACGCCATTTCTCCTCCCATCCACACCATGATAAAACAAATTGAACCCACCTCCGATACACCTAGCCTTACTCCCCTTCCATCTGGTCTCTTGCACACAGAATATACCAACCTTCCTTCTGTCCATCATATTGGCTAGCTCTCTCCCTATACCAGTCATACTGCCAACATTCAAAGTTCCGACCCTCACTACCACAGTCCTAGCCTTTTTCCTCTCTTCCTGTCTTCGGCCATGCCTTCTGCCTCTTCTCCTCCTTCGGCCAACAGTAGCCCAATTTCCACCAGCACCTTGTTGGCTAACAGTGTAGTTAACTACAGTATACAGTATATACAGAAAAAAAATGTGATAACCAGAGGAAAAAAAAAACTTAAAAGTTGATTCCAAGATAAAAAAAAACTGCAGATCTTGATGTTGTGTCTTTTTTTTTTTTTGTTTATTACAAAAAAAAATCTTAACTGCCTTGCTTATTTCCAAGATATACACACAAATAGTGAAGTGTCATCTCCTTTCTATCATTCAATATTGACAATTCTACCAAACAAATAAAACTCATAACATTCTCTGCTGATATGAAATACAAGGCCATGGTTGGGGAAAAAAGGAAGCATTTTTTTCGACTAACCAAGCAATACAAAACAAATGCACTCATTCTGGGGTCTGCTGTAAGTGCCTGCATTCTGGGAGCCCAAAGAACTCTGTCTGAAGGAGCAGCAGCAATGTGGAGTGAGTGGTGCTGCTGCACCTCACCTGAACGTATATTCAAGTCTGGCAAGGAAAGATTCGCAGCTGTGGGAGGGGAGTGTGGAATAGGGTTTCAGGCAGTGATCAGGGAGGGGATTTAGGTAGGAGCAGGAGGGGAGTTTTAGGGTTGGAGAGTGGATGGGAAGTTTATGTCTAGGGTGCGGCGGGGAATTTTACGATTATGGTGCTGGAGGGGAGTTTACTGTTAGAGAGTGATCAGGGAGTTTAGGTTTAGGGAAGGGGAATAGAATTCTAGGATTAAAGAGCAATCAGGGTGTTTGGGGTTGGATGAGTAGAGTTTAATTTATGTAGCTATCAGGGATTTTAGTTTTAGGGAGAGGAATTGGAATTTTAGGGTTAGAGAGTGAGGAGTCAGGTTAGGAACCAGGTGGGAGTTTTAGGGCTAGAATTAGGACTCTGGTAGGGCTCTACAGTTTAATAAGTTTGGTTGCTGGGAAGGATAAGTAACTAAGATCAGATAAGTGGAAGTTAGGGCACTTGGCTTTTAGAGCAAGTAGCAACAAGCAAGTATGTTGTGAGTTACTAGTATTTGTGCATTTGTAGTAGATACCTTATAATGACATGCATACACATATAAATTACAACAACAACAAACACATTTAACAATCACAAAAATACTGCTTCACTACCTTCTTAAATTTGTAACCCAGGTTAGAAAAATATTTCTAAACAATTCTGTAGAGGAAGCTGCAGTTTTAAAAAGCTCAGATTTAGCTAATTTATATTTCCAGTAACATGACATTTCCCAATAAATAAGCAAGGATATCTAGTATTCTTTATAACATTTCTGCTGTCATAGTGCATCTTCCACTGGCTGCCCAGTGCAACTCAGAGTATGGAAGCATGTGTCACCTCAAGAGACAGCAATGACAGAGTCCGGACGTGTTATTGAAGGAGTGCTCCCAGGGCTAGAGGGTATGCCATCCACCAGGAACAGCAGGCTGACTCATCTCTAACACCTGACTTTTGCCAGGGAACTGAGAGCTGATTGAGGTCCCTGAGCATGAACAAATGGGCCAGAGTGCTGTCATCTTGCCCAGGAATATTGATCTCCTGTAGCCTGAGAGTGAGTTGGCCATTTGGAAACTGCCAGTAGAGCCTTTGGGCAAGATCTTGGGGGGGGGGGCAAAAAATATACATCCTGAAGTCAGATTTTAAATATACCTTTTTCTACAGTTCATAAACAACTAAATTATGCTATAAAACAGATATCAGGGAAAACAACTTAATAACCTTCCTTTACCCTATGTTAAACTGAAAAAATGAATAAAGCAAAGCATAGCTAACTTTTAAAATTTAGTAATGTTTGTTGGTAAGACTTTAAGTAAGTACTTAATATAATACCCAGAAAATGTACATCCATAAACCAGTCAAATAGGGTGTCACCTAAAGAATATAACAATTTACTAGACAAATCCAAGGAAAGTGCCGCAAACAGACTGTGTTTCATTCATAGTTATCCTTAGTTTAGGAGTGTAGGCCAGTAGTGGATTTTTTCCAAATCCTTCTGCAATACAGAATGCAAAATCAACAGTATCTCACATATAAAACAGCTCATATTCTTTAAATGCTACAATAAATTATTTCAGTTTTACATATTTAATTATATTCATAAATATCTGGAAAAGTAGATCCTTGTGGAACAACTTTGCCTGAAATACAGGGTTAGGTAACTGATGCCCTATTTCAATCACATTTGGTCTTAAGAACTAAATATGACCATATTCAAGATGAGGGTTCCAGCCTTCAGGTCTCCCAGAACACCTAAATGCTCATCTGAATTAAAAGCCTTGGAAAGGTCTATAAACAAGGCTACAACACATTTAGCATTATCATTCGGCTTGCGGACCTGTTTCAAGAAAGATCCAAGAGCTATAATTGTTGCATACACTTCAAGTTAAGCTGAATATTCACCAAAATTGTGCTCCTCTAAATATTAATTTGTTTAATTTACCAACAATTACTTTCCTATTTTTGACAGTGTGGATCGCAGTGCATTGCATGATAATTCTTCATTTCTGGTTTGGCATGCTTCGTAAAAATAGAGACTGATTAGGTTAATTTCCATTCCTGCAGAAATTTATTTTCTATTAGTGATAAATTGTAAATATGAGTAATCATCCAAGCCAAACAGTATAAATCAAATTGCAAGTGCTATCTGAGGTGATAAAAGGGTGAGTATGACTATGTAAAGCAACATCAAGTACATGCTCAGCTGTTAATCAGTAGAGGTATGAGGATATTTATTATCCCCTACTGTATTCACTGAGGTCTTATTAGTGGCAGATGTAAATTGTGCGTTCCAAGTCACTGCAGTTTCTGTAATTACTTTCCTTTAGTCATATTTTATATTACCCACTGTCACGTTGTTATTCTAATCATCATATCATTTAACAGTTTCTATGATCTAGTTGCCATAACAGAATTCCTTTTAACTCATATACCTAAATAGTTCATCTTATCATGTCTCCATAAACGCAGGTATTGAGGAACCAGGTTATGTGTTGGTATATAGTTTACTGCAATAGCTTTTGTTTTATCTTCATTAATTTTATGTTTCAAAAAGACCTGAAGCTTTCTCAAAATGTTCCATAAAACCAAATTGCCTTTCTTTGGACTTATCAAGTACAAAATAACATCATCTGCAAATCTTCTTAGCTATTATTGATTACTGTGCCATTTATATCCTTGAATTTGAGAGACCCTTATTTTCTTTGCCAGTGGCTATAAATACAATACAGATAACAAAAGGGAAAGAGACTATCCCCTCCTGGTTCGTCTGTTCAAGTACATATTGCTAGAGAGGACTCTGCCAACTTAATTCTTGTCTCTGACCCTTCATATATCCTTCTAATTAACCATATAATTCTATCAGGAAATGCAAGTGCTTCCATTTCCCTACTCATAAAATCCCAGCTTACTCTATTGAATGTTTTCTCTCCATCAAGACCCACAGACAACAGTGGTATTTTCTTACATTCTGCTTCCCTCTGGATTACTATTACTCTGTTAATATTGTCAAATAGTTGCCTCATCTTCACAAAACCAAATTGATCCATATGTATCAATTTTGGCAACATCGTTGCCATTCTACGTAGTGTCAGTGATGCAGCAAGTAGCATATTTGCCTTTGGTGCTGAGGGCTATGGGTTGCATTCCCACACCAGGTAGATTAATGCAGTTCAGCATAAGGGTGTGGGGGGGTTAGGGTGGGTGTGATGCACTCCTGAGTGTGCCATCTTTCAGATGAGAAGTTAAACTGTGGCTCCATCTGCTTGAGTTGGTGGCAGCTTAGATGGATGTAAAATATTGCATGGCATCTATTGAAAAGAGTAGGGGAATTCCCATGATGCCCTGGCCAAATTTCTCCTGATAGTATAAATACTACCTCAGGTCTCACCTGAAAAGAGACTTCTAGCCTAGTGGGACTAACCCTCTCAACAGAGAATAAATAAAATAAAAATAAATAAATAAATAAAATAAAAATAAGTTATTTTAACTAGTATGGACATAACCACTTTACAATCATGATTTAAAATTGAACAGGGGCTATATGAGTCTGGATCTGAAAGATCTTCACCCTCTTTGGGTAACATAAGCACTTCAGCTTTCTTCCAAGATGCTGATATCCCTCTCCATACAGTTTAAAATGCTATTAAACAAAACCTTCCATATCTTTATTACTCTGTCTCCTCCTAACGTCCAGACTTCCAGAGGAATACCATCTGTTCTTGGAGAATTCCCTCTTGATTGATTATACATCACCAATTTTATTTAATCTCTTCTTATTTTAGCTGTGAATTGCTGAGTCTCATTATTCCTTTAACTTTGGCATGATTAAGTTTAACATAAATATTTCCATTTGCACATTTTCTTGGTTTCCCTATTTCTCTGCTTTATATCAATTTTCAACATATTTCCAAAATATCCCTAACACATCTAGAGGATCTCTGGTTATTGCTTTTGTTATATGCTTCTTAAGTATGGCAACAACTTCTTCTACTTTTCATTGCCTGTACTAAAGTTTTTGTATTCTGGAACTGTTATTAAAAATAGTTGCTTAACATTGACCATTCCAAACTTGTGCATATTGTCCAAATACTCCATTATGTTACATTTAGCATTTTGCTGTTGCTCCTTTTCTTGTTCCGTGAGATTCTAATTATTTTGCAGTAGTTTAACCTTTGTTAACATGTCTAAATCATTTCTGTTACCTTTCCCCCATATCTCTTTTGCTATAATTTGTACCACATTTTTAAATTCCATTTTCATTTTGTCCCACTCACTCGCTATCTCTTCTGAAGACATTCTAATCTTCCGTAATAACTCCCAAATAACTTCAACTGAACATTCCTTAAATTCCTCTTTTTAATTCATCACCATGCATGTTTCTCTCAGTTTTTATTGATTTATTATGTGAAATAGTTATTGGAGATGAATCAAATCTTTCAATTAAATGTGTGTATGCAGTTTATAATATTGATACTGGTGTTTAATCCCATTCACTCGTGATAGCAGAGTCAAGGCAATAAGTTTTACTTTTTAAGTTTTAACTGAATTTCATGGAAAGTTCTGGAGTTCTCAATAGCTTATCTTATGAACAAAGTCATAATGATTGCTTTTGTATGTGTTTTTGCAGAAAGACATCTTGTCAACAGCAAACTGCTAACACATTGCAAATTCTCCAGTAAGACATTTAAAATTCACCCTATTTATACATTCTTTTTCCAGTATAATCTTAATTAATACAATTTTTTCAAAAGAATGTTAGAGGAGATAATACAAGCACAACACATATTTCATTATTAACTAATAATCAGTTTATGAATGAATTGTAATTAGGTACTGAAAATCATGTAGGTTCACTGATGTATGCTATATGTAGGTTATAATACTTCATATAACATAATAGAAATGTATAAATCTACTGCATAGACCTTTATTTGGCTGTAGCTATTGATATACTTAAAAATTCATACTCATGGTACAGCAAGGGTTACCGCTCTATCTCAGTGAGGTTACCAATGGAGTATCATAGAACTTTGTAGGGAGTAATACATCTTTTTTGGGCTTTCTTCTCAGACATAAAAGTAGAAAGTAGGATGTAGAATTCCTTATCCTGATGCAAACTTGGTAACATAATTACTGCAATAAAAATGTGCTGACATTCTACAGGATGGTCTAAAAAGAGAAAAACACAGACCCAGTACAACAGCAATAACTCTTTTGTCAGTGTCAATAAATATTGTAGCATAAGTCATGGTAAAAAGTACATCAGCTATGATTACAAAATAAATAATGATCAAATCAGTAAAAGACACCATTAGTAAAAAACGAAATACAATAATAGAGAACAGACTAAATCTTGACCAGTCTTTCTCTAAAAAAAAGAAAAAAAATATTCTGCAGCCCACCTAATTCTACATAGTATGTGTAGCCTCTGCAGGGAGATTATAACACCACTTTGTGACTCAATGACACCACCAGATGTGGAATAGAATGCATTTTGTAGCTACCTGAAACAGCTTGAGCAAGTACAATAGCTCCTAACTAGAAAAATTCATAGGGATGGACAAATAACAATTCAGAAAGGCTTCAGTAATACTCATTATATTCATGTGTTTTATTTTTTATTAAAATTGGTTTATGGACTCTGCTGGCTGGTTTTGACTCCTTGGTACCTTGGATCTGTTTCTTGGTGTTCGTTTGGGTGCCAATGTGCCTATATTTTATGATTATACACTCATTATATTCTGTTACTTATACTTTAGAAGTGATCTCTGCCTGCCTGTAAGACAATATCTGATCTAATTCTATTTGAAAGTTAATGCAAAGAATACAGACCCTGGGGAGCTAACATGAGATTAAGAAACCTAAAAGAAACCTAATGATAGCAGTAAATATCAATAAAAGGAAAATAACATGATAAACACATTCCACAGCTTCTTACAACATTGTGGAATAAGCTTCCCCTTAGAAACAAAGAAATCTGTCATTACAGTCATTAACTTTATTTGAAAATAGTATTGATTTAAATAAATATATAAACAAGAAGAAAAAAATATCAGCGTGGGCTATAGCACAATCAAACTTCTTGAAGGTCAGTTGTCTGGCAATCATACATATAAAATTAACTTGGTAAGGAGGTATCATTTGAAAATCATGTTACCATAGATCATGTATTTTGCTATCTTATGACTAAAAATTTCCATAAATTATAATTTGCACTTCTCCTAAGAGTGCTGATTATCTGTTAGTTTACATTAAACCTCCATAAACCTCCATGTATATAGAGCTGTGAAGATATTTTTATCAGAGTTTTACAAATTAAATATTAATAGTTCCATAGCAGATTGAATATGCAAGAAATAAAAACTAACTTTTTGAATGACAGTGAATGATTATGGGATATTACTGGATATGAACAGTGCAAGAACTGGTACAACTATCAGTATGCATTTTATAATTGTAATTGTGTATTACTGAAAATAATAATAAACTGATTTGTTAACAAGGCAGGTTCACTGGCCACACAACCCCTTTTTAGGGGCAACTCAGGAGCAATGTCTAATTAAATGGCTTGCTCAAGGCAAATAAGAGCTGAGGGAATCAAACCCTGCACCACAGGGGCTACAATTCAGAGCCTTCACCTGCTGCACCAACTTCATGATGTTTACACATTGAACTCATATTTGATCTAAATTATTTTGTGAAGGCGTTTTTATGGTATGAACTTATTTTAAAATACTTTTTGACCTAAATTATAGTTGTGAAGTCTTTATTTACTGTAAGTCTGAAATACTTCAAGTGATTTATATATGTTTAGTTTGCTGATATTTTATTTTATTTATTTTTACATTTGTTAACCGGGTTAGTCCGACTGGGCCCAGAGAGCCCTTTTTCAGTGGTGACCCAAGGAGAAAAGCTCCAGGAAAGTAATCAAAAAATAAGAAAAAATAAAAAATAAAAAACCTAACAATTCAAGTTGTAAGATACTTAACAGTACAAAAACAGAGAAAGAGAAATATACAACATGAATATTTAAAAGGCAAAAGTACAGTATTTTGAGAAAGCAGTAGCTATATGTTTGAGAAATTTGGTTAGCATTAAGTTTTATACAAGGAAATACAGCAATACCTAAAGTAAAAAAATATGTAATATACAATTCAGAGTAACATCATATCATAGTACAACAAAGATGCATTTAAATAGCATAGGTACTAGCTGCAGAGATAGTAATATGTGTAGACAGTTTAGATAGCAGATACCAGACAGATATGTTAATTGAGAGAAGAAGAAAAATTAATTAGGTTATTTCCTGACAAGTACAGATCCATGCATGTCGGAAATTAATTTTTAGTTGCTTTTTGAATTTGTCACTTTTGGTAGTGGAGCGAAGAGACAATGGAAGTGTGCAACTGAATGACTATAAAGTTTTTTCCAATATTTTTGTTGGGGTTGGTCACCTGAATAGGTTTTGTTGTGTACATCTGAGGTCACGACTGGGTATGTAGGGTGTAATTATGGATGTAAGGGCAGGGCAGGAGTTGGGGCTATTTAGGATGCTATGTGTAATTTGTAGTTGTGATATTTGAAGCACATGGGGGAGCTTAGGCCATCTTACGCTTTTCAGGGATATACAATGATGGGATTTGTAGCTATTATTGGCTGTGGATCTGGCTATCTTGTTATAGGTGGTTTGTAGTTTGATTTAGAGGTTATTTTGGAGCTTAGTAAGTTTGGGAGCAGCATACAGCAGGGATGGTAGAATACATTTTTGAGCCAGTATAGGTCTAGATTTGTTAGATATATATTTGTTGTTGTGATATAGAAGACCTAGTTTTTGATTAGACTTTTTGAAACACTTTATGATATGCAGGTTGAATTTTAATTGGTCGTCTATAGTAATGCCAAGCAATTTAGTGTTCGAGTTGGCAGTGATAATTATATTAGCTGAGGATGAGTTTTCTTTAGCTGGATTGAGGTTTTTTGGAAGGAAAAGGAGAAGCTTGTTCTTTTTGGGGTTGAGAAGCAGGTTGTTTTCAGTTAGCCATTTTTTGTTGAGTAGCAATGTGAAGATTTTGTATATTGTTGGAGGTGTTAATAATTGTGGACTCATTTGCATACTATATTAAGGTCGAGTGAAGGCAGGAGACATGGAGGTTATTTGTAAATACACTAAAAGGTAGGGGGCCCAGGATAGAGCCCTGAGGAACCTCAGTCTTAACAAGATGGAAAGCGGAGAAGGATGTTTGACATCTGTCGGACAGATATCTGTTTGAGAGGTAGCTGTTAAACCAGGAGGTAGTGGAGGTAGAGAGATGTAGGTTGGAAAGTTTGTTTAGGAGGATGGGATGGGAAACAGTATCAAATGCTTTGGATAGGTCAAGGAACAGAGCTGATACGAGTTTATTATAATCTCTGGCTTGGGCAATGTAGTGTGTGAAAGATAGGAGGTCAGTGGTAGTACTGTGTGTGGGTCAGAAACTGTGCTGTGTGTGTGTGATTAGGTTTGCCTGTAAGAGGTAGTTTAGTATTTGTTTATATATACATTTTTACAGTATCTTGGATAAGGGGGATAATATGGCAATAGGCCTGTAATTTGAGGGTTCTGTAAAATTTCCACCTTTGTGGAGGGGTATTATGAAGAATTTTTTCCAGATATCTGGTACTGTATTTTCTTGGATGGATCTACTGATAAGTATAGAGACAGGGTATGCTACGGATTCAGCTGCATGTTTGAGAAATAATGGAGGGAATTTATCAGCTGATGGGGAACAGTGTTTGAGTCTGTTATGAAGTGATCTGATGAAGGAAGTTGCTATGAGTACTAAGGAGAATGAGGGAAGAGATGAGGTGGGAGGTGGAGTCTTAATATTAAGAGTTTCTGGTTTAGTAAGCTTTTCTATTGTTTTGATGAAAAAAGTTGTTAAGCAGAGTTGCAGTTTCATTAGAAGGTTTGTTAGGGAAGGGGTTTGGTGAAGAGGGGTTCCCTAGAGATAGTAATTTGCTTTTCGAGTACCAGAATTTCTTCGAGTTTTTGTCCAATTTGTTTGGTTGCAAAGCTGTTTATATATGTTCAGGTGGAACGTTGAGTTGTTATTTTTTTTCCATGCTCTCCAGGCACTGTTTCTGTTGTTCATAAGTGATTGAGTTGTCTGGATTAGCCATGGTGCATAATTACATTTAGCCTAATTTTTCTACTGGAAGCCAGGGTGTTTAGGGTTTCTAGGAATATATTGTTGAAGGTTTGGACAACCTCATCAAGGGGTAATGTGTGTAGGAATGACCAGTTTACAGTGGGCAGTAATTCATTTAGTGTGACAGGGTTGTCATTTTTAAGGTTACAAAACTCTCTGTATTGGTGGCTCTTGTCAAGATTGGGAGTGTGTCTTACTACTGAGGTAGGGAGATGGTCATTAAGAGAGTTAGGTAGGGTGGAAGGGTTATAATAGCACTGGGGTTTGGATACTAATATCCAGTGGATGACCAAGCCATTCTGGGAATGCTTTTTGCTGGTGGGTGGATGAGGTGATCAGATGGGTAAAGTTATAAAGGTTTACAGAGTAGCTAGGGGTGGCAGTATTAACAAGGTTCCAGTCAATATTTCTATCCCCAAAGATGATGGTTTCATAGGGAATGGATATAGATATCCAAGAAAGAAACTGCTTGAGTATGGGAATGTTTTTACCTGGGGGTATATAGATCGCTGCAATAGCAAGTTTTTTTTTGTGTTGATTTAGGTTACAGGTTGCTACAAGTATTTTGGGAGGGTATAAATCAGGGATAGTTATTGAGAGGGGGAGAGAGAGAAAGATGATCAGAGCAGAGTATAGCTACTTCTCCACCCTTTTTTTTTTACTTCTATCCAGTCGAAGAATATTATAACCGGGGAGAGAATTTTGCAGTTTGTAATATGAGGTTTTAGCCATGTCTCAGATAGGGAAAGTATTACTGGGTTATATTGAGAAATCCAGGCATGAAAGAGGGTCCTCTTATTGGCAATGCTTTGTATATTCATTGACAAAAAAGATAGATTTTTGGAGGCTTGTAATCATAATGAGTTATTTGTGAGGCAGTTGGGTGGGGGTTGCTGTATAAGTATGTTTATAGTGCTGTTGGCAAGGGCCTGGGTTGAAGTGAATATCATCAGATAAGAGTAGTATTGTGCTCTGAAGTATTTGTAGGAAGAAATATTTGCAAGGAAACTGATGTGTTGTTTTGGTGAGAGGTTGCACATTCGGTGTGTACAATACTTTGAACTTGTGAAATGATATTGTGGTATGGTTAAAGAGAGAGGGGCAATAGGAGTGGTGTAGTTATTTGTATGGAGGGTAGTGGGATAAGAGAGTGTGGGAAATGGGGAGGTAAGCAGATGAGGACTATGGTAAGTGGTTAGAGATGAGAAAAGAATTAGAAAAAGGAGGGAGAGAAATAGAGTTTTGAAAGGTATAGCCATGATTTAGTTTCAGGTCAGAAAGAATTAAAGGGTAAATAATTTATTTAAGGTTAGTAGAAGAAATCAGGATTGATTGAAGGAGTTTTATTGAGTGTCTGAAAGAGTTAGCAGGTAAGGCTCAGGAGGGGGGAGGGAATTACAGTTAATGGTGATGCAGGGTATGAATAGAGGAGTGGGGGTGTCAATTGGCTAGTGCAAAGGTGGGCAAAGCAAGTTTAGCTAGCAAAGAAATTATGTCAGGGGGTGGGTGGGAATGGGGGCAGGGTAGGGGAGATGAGTGAGCCCAAGGGCAGTGAGGGCGAACAGAGCAGGATGAGCCATAAAACTGGGCTAGGCTGGCTTCCAAGAAAACAATCAGGAAAATCAAGCTCAGTCAATTTCAGGTCAGTGTAGTATGGTATCTTCCTAATAACTAGAAATCTTTTCCTACTAACCTAGTACAGTGTGGTGACAAGGACCACCACATCTGTAAGGAAAAACATTACAAGTAAGGGCTGCAGGTACACATATAAGCCTTTTCCAAGAGAAAGAAAGTAGCTTTAAGTAATTGACCTAGGAGTACAATAGGAAGAAAAATGGGTGGGGGGGAGAAGTGTGCATACTTACAGTAAAAGGATATAGCAAAATTGTCTTCCAGTTAGAGGACAGATTAAATACGACTTTAACATACATTATTTTAGCTGAACACACTTTATGAATCTAGTTGCTAACATTCTGTTCCTGTTTCTTTTTAGGGAGAAAAAACAGTTGTATCATTTAAAATAATTTAAGAAATGTTGTCTTAAATATTAATGTATTATGGCTTTCTTTCAGATAATGTCATATACTATAACATCACAACAGGAAGGAAGAGTTTACTGTGAATAGGCCAAACAGTTCAACAGTTTCTAAAAATAATTGATTGTTATTGGCTTACCTATATCATACCTCACAAGTATCCCCTATTTTTAGGGGCATCCCAAATATTGGCTCAAAATTTGCCCAGTCTCTCCTAAAATTGGAGATTTTTGAGAAGTACTAATTTATTTATTTATTTGTTTTATTTTATTGGCATTTGTTTGCTGGGATGGTCCACTGGGCCAAAAAGAGCCCATTTTCACTGGAGGCCTAGGGAGAAAAGTTTGATGAAGATACTTGATAGACTATACAATGCAAATTAAAACTTTATACATAGTAGCATGGTAGAAACTATAATAACAACACGGTACAAATTATAGCAAAGTAGTTCAATAATAATTATAATAACAAGACAGTAAAAACCATAACAAAGTACTTCAAAAATATTATTAACATAGCAGAGAGGGTAAGCTATATATCAAAGGTATTTACAAGAATCTTACTACAGAGGTTCATCTTAATATGTTAAGAGATGCCTAGTAGCTATTTAGGGCAGGAATAGAGTATAAAGAAAAGAAAAGAAGAATGGAAGTGGGATGATCTGGAGGGTAAGTGTGTAGGAAAAAAGGTGATGCAGTGATAGTAGTGTGAGAGAGTATAGTGAGGAGTGTTTTTGGTGGGGGCTAAAAAAGTAGGATATAGAGGATGAAGAACTAGGCTATGGAAGGGGGAGGCTTAATACAGTACAGATCCAGGTTGAAAGGAGGTGGTTATGAAGAGTAGATTTGAAGGAAGCATAGCTTTGAGAGGTGCATATGGTTTGAGGAAGACTGTTCCAAGTTGTAGCTATTATCCAGGAGTATAATAGTTGACCAGCAGGTAGTTTAGGTTTCTGAATTTGGAGGAGGTGCTGATTTTTGGATCGTAAGGACCTATTAGGATTGTATAGGGAAAATAAGAAATTTAGGGCAAAGCAGTCCTGAGGTTTTTTAAGTATTTTATGTGTGGTAGTTATTTGGAGATAAGAGAAGTAGTGGGGGAATTCCATCCAGTTTAGCTTTTTAGGGGTGTGCAGTCATGGGTATAATAGCAGGTGTTTGTTGCGAAATTGGCAATTTTGGTATAGCATATTTTTAGTTACATTTGGAGTGAGGATTGGAGGTTGATTAGCAATGAGGTACCATAGAAAAGTGAAGGAAGTAGAGCGGTGGAGGCAAGTACCTATTTCGTAGGGAGAGAAAGAAAATGTTTGTGTTTGTAATGAAGATCTATTTTTGTGGGTCTTACTGATGTTATTTTGAATGTGTAGGCCAAATTTTAAGTTTTCATCAATTATGACACCCAGCAATTATGATACCCAGATAGGTAACTAGTTCAATTTTTGTGAGGTTCAGGGAGAATATATTGAATAGAGATTTATTTATTGGAGTATTTTTTGTTGGAGTGAATATTATGAGTTTTGTTTTGTTAGGGTTTAGAGATAGATGGTTGTTGTGGAGCCATGTCTTTATAGAGGAGAATGCAGACTGAGTAATATATTGTAGTTGTGTTGTATTTTCAGCAGACCTGATAATATTGGAGTCATCTGCATATTGTATAAGAGATCTTTGATAAAATGATTAGTGAAGATTATTAATAAAAAATATTAAAGAGCAGGTGTCCATGTATAGAGCCTTGGGGGATAACGGTGGGGTTCTGTATAAAAGGGGATATAGTGCCTTTCCATTTTACAGCATGTTCTTTTCCAGAAAGGTAGCTTTTGAACCAGTTGAGAGATGGCGTAGATAGTCCAATGCTAGAGACCTATGAAAGAAAGAATACATGAGAGATAGTAGCAAAGGACTTAGATAAATCCAGGAATAGAGTAGAGACAATCTTCCCAGAGTCACATGCTCTGTTTACTATGTCCATGAAGGATAATAGGGCAGTAGAAGTACTGTGGCTTGGTCTGAAACCATGTTGTATCTGTAAGAGGATTTGATTGTTGAGGAGGAAGTGTAGTAGTTGTATGTGCATGTATTATTCAAGGAGTTTAGATATGGGAGATAAGATAGCTATGGTGCGGAAGTTGAAAATATCGGTGGAGGTTCTCCCTTTGTGGAGGGGTAAAATGTAAGCTTTCTTCCAAAGGTTAGGAACATAGGATTCTTGGATGGCTCTATTAATGAGTATGCTGATGGGGTAAACAGTAGTTTCTATGGTGATTATTAGGTACTCACTGGGTAGGTTTTCTGCAGCATTAGGGCTAGTTTTTAGTTTTAGAAATAGTTTTTTTATGGTTGCAGTAGGGATAGTATTGAGCATGAATTCAGGCTTGGAACTGTGTATGGCTGTGTTTGTGTGTGTAATTGAGGGGGGTTTGCGTTGTGAGTGAGTAGAAAGGGTGGCTTGATCTAGAAAGTGTGTGATAGGGTGTGGCGGTTGGGACTGTGTTTGATAAGAGGGAGATGTTTGTTGAGGTGGAGTGAATGTAGTTGTAATATTAGCTACAGTGTCTCTGAAGTAGGAGTTAAATAAACTTGCAATTTGTTCTGGAGTTTCGTCAGGCTGCAGGCAGGGGATTATTTGGTGCCTGGATTCAGGAAACTACCAATGGAAGACCAGAATCTTTGGGGTTATGCTTGGGGTTATTTTGAAGCTTGATGTAGTAATCTTTCTTATCTTTGGAAATTAGTTTTTTTTAATCTGGTTACAAAGTTGTTTGTACATTAGTAAATCAGAGTTTTTCTTATGTTTTTGCCAAAGTTTCCATGTTTTATCATTGGTTAACATTAGTTCTTTTGTGGATTTAGATAACCAAGAAGCATGATTAGCTTTTATTCTTTTAGTTCAGGGGGGTGAAAGGCTGTCTAAAATAGTTAGAAATGTACTGTTGAAATAAAGGAGCGCATCATGTAGGGTAAGAGTTTTTAGGTTTTTACAATTAATATTTTTCAGGATGTGGTTGAATGCGTTTGGGTTGAAGTTAAATAGGTTGCTAACATGTTTAAGCTGATGTATTTTTACAAGAGGGATAAAAGTTCTATTTACGACGGCAGGGAGGTGATCACTTAATGTGTTAAGGAGGGTACCGGCTGAAGAAATTTTTGTGGGGTCAGAGACTAGGATCCAGTCTAGGTTGGTTCCTTTATTTGTTCTGTTATTATACCTGGTAGGGGTGGTGATTAGTTAGGTATGATGAAACAGGTTAATATTGGCATCTGGTGTTTTTGAATTAAAGCTCGATCAGTTTATGTTTACATCGCCAAGTATTATAGCTTCATTCTTTATGGTGTGGGAGGCCCAGGATGATATTTCTTTAAGAATTGGTATGTTATTGCATGGGAGAATATATAGGACTATGATGCATAGATTTTTAGAGTTTTTTATTTTCAGAAATGAGACTAAGATCTTGGCATTAGAGAAATGTGGGAGTATGTTAAGAGTATTGGGAATAGTATTGCTACTCTACCACCTTTTTATTAGTTTTATCTGCCCTTATTACACTGTAGTTGGGAGGGAGGAATTTTGGGTCTTTTATTGTTGGTTTTAGCTAGGTTTCTGTAATGGCTAGGATATATGTTTTATTGTGAGATAGCTATGCATGCAGTTCTGTAGTTTTGTTGCAGATGCTTTGAATGTTTATTGTGGTCATGTGTAATGATTTAAAGCAGCTGGTAGAGGTGTTTGCTGCAGTGGGAGTGGAGGCAGCTGGACCTGGATTGGGATGGATGTCACTGCATTGAATTAGTGCCATGAAAAGAGATGAGGGGATACGTGAGAGGAATGTAATAATATTTTAAAATATCCTTGATGTGAGATTTGTTCCTATTTATGTTTGCTTTTGCCTTAATTATAACAGTAAAATGTTGAGGTCCTGGGTCATACGTCAAACTCCTGGCTTCTCAAAAGTGAGTAGGCAGATGCTCAAACCATTCTTGCTGAACCATATTTCTGTTCGGTCAAACAGTTTTTTATGATGTATTTTTTTTGTTTGTTTTTTCATAATGATATCAAACTGCAAACTCTTGAATGGTTTGAGACACAGTGAATTGTTCATTTTAAACCCCAAAGGAAAACCTAGTTCTGGTTGTAGTCATGTTATGAGGAACTCAATTAATTTAGACTGAAGATGACATCTTACAAAGGGAAATGTAGGCCATGTCTATTATTCAGGTTATTCCAGTAAAAACATTGAAGTCAGTACTCTGACATAAAAATAGTAAGCTTCATTTTAAAAGAACTCATTACAGGTACAGAAAGTACGCTTCTGTGACTCAAAGAAATTCTGGAATATTGGAAATATAATTTTATAACATAATTACTCTGAGGCTGGTTTAAAATTGTATGTATGGATTTTAAATTGGATTTGTTCTAGGCTTTTATCAGTGAATTTATTTATTTAAAAAAAAAAAAAAAAAAAGAGTTCTGAAACAGAATTATTCACCTTTATTTGACTTTATCACCTTGGTCTGACCATAGTCCTGCGCTATTAGTTGACCCATTTGTTTTCCTGTCCTGCCCACCAAAGCAGGCAGTGTGTGCAGGAGACTGGTGCCATGAGGCTGTTACTCATGGTTTGGTTGGGATTTTTGTTATGACTTAATGTCTTCCTGTGGAAGACAGTCATCATCCTGCAGAGACAAGGTATACACTGCTGGATGTTTGGTGCACTTTTCTACATGTTAATCTATGGCTAGTGTTATATACTGCTCAGCAGGCCTGCACAGCCTGCCAACTGACTAGATCTAGATCTATAGCTTGTCATATACTTTTCAGAGGCTCGCACAGCCTGCAACTGACTAGATCTAGTGCAACACAACCTTCTTGCCATTAGCCATTCTTGCCATTAGCCACCTCCTTTCTCCATGGATGAGCAAACTAACATTAGCCACTCAGTAGCATTTCATCATCCTGTTCCTAGGCTGGCTTGCTGAACCTGGTGGGGCCACAATCAGGTCTCCCTCTTACTTCATGACAAAGCTGACAGAATTCTTCAGCATCTACGTTCTGTCAAGAAGTGGGATGTTATGGATGCATTTAGCAAACATAATATTCACTACTTCTAGGGGAGCAATAGAATTTGTCTGCAAAATTCAGTGTGTGTGTGTGTGTGTGTGTGTGTGTGTGTGTGTGTGTGTGTGTGTGTGTGTTTGAGGACTGAGATGCACTAGACACAATCATTTTGCTAGAAAAAGAAATGTCACACAGAGTTTAGTACATATTTAGATGGTGGTATAAATACCACATTCTTCATTTTAACTTTCCTGTAAGCAGTACTATCACCCAATGTCAGAACTTAGCATAGTCAGTGATATTCAAATTATTATATATATATATATATATATATATATATATATATATATATGTTTACATTTTTTAATCTGAGTATATGGCTAGTGAGACATTAATTGACTTCACTTATGGTGCCATTTAGATACGTTAAAGTAAAGTATTTGTATATCTTTTTGTAGGACTCTGTATTAAGTAGCACATGAAATTAAAAAAAAAAAAAAAAAAACAAATAACTAATTACATTGAGCTCTCGGAGCAATATTACCAAAACACATCAGCAGAGAATTTCAGCAGGTTTAACAGTATTGAATACAGTACTGAATACATACTTAAAGAAAAAAAGAAAAACTTCTTCCTTAGACAGCATACTAACATTACCGCAATTAAAAGCAGTTCTGGCTTGGTGTTCAGTGTGTACTCAATCATTTGAGCACTACACAAACCAGTCCTGCACCCCATTTTATTCCCCTGGAATTCGTAGCCCTGCTACCTTTAGTACAGGGTTTGATTCCTTCAGCCTCCATTTACCTAGAGTATGACTGTCAGCAAGTCACTTAACGAGACAATGCACATAGGTCAACCATGAAAAAGAACACATGTCCAGCATGCTTTACCAACTAATGAATGTTGTCCATCAACCTCCAGTCCTAATTTACAACAGTTTGGAAATGGCTAAGTGATTGTAGCCTTCTCTCCAACAAAATCCAAACTAAAGCAAAGCTTTTTTTAAAAAAAATGTTCCCTTCAAAACAGCTCACATTTTTCTGATACTAACTCATCAATATCCATAAACAAGGAGTGACTTGGATCAGCATCTCACCTGGAATATTAAGTCATTTCAGAATTCAGTGGATTACCCATTGTATTCAACTTCTCAACTTGTCTTTTTTTAATGTTTGCATATTTAGTAGTATTCTTGCATAGCTACTTTTCCACTATTTATTGTATTTTTTTATTTTTTATTTTTTATTTAGTTATCTTTTGTTGACTGGGTTAGTCCCACTAGGCTAATGGCATCTTCTTACGGAGGCCTAAATAAATATTTTTACTACTACTAGGGGAAATTTGGCCAAGGTATCAACAAACTTCCTCATACTCTTATGCATAGGTGCTGTTGTATCTTTACATCCACCTGAGCTACCACCAAATCAAGCAGATGGGTTCTTGGTTCAACATCTCATCTAAACATTGGCACACTCAAAAATGAAGCACCACTTATGTTGCACTGTGCCATCAGCACTGGAAAATTAATCTAAGTATCTGCTGTGGGAAAATAACCCACAGCCTTCTGATATTCCAGCAGCAAAAGTGAATGTGCTGCCTACTGAGCCACTAACAAGTGCATTTTTAAGAATTATTTTATCATTTCTTATGGGCGTACCTTCGTTGAAGGTTGTGCATCAGAGCTGGTAACTCGGCATGTAAAAATCAACTACCAATCATTAGCGGACCGGAATTCCGCTGTGGCAACCCCTAACCGGGAAAAGCCGAAAGACACAAACAAACAAACTTGCAATTTTGATTTCTTTCAATGCATTCTTGCAATGCATTATGAAAAAATGTGGTGAGCCACAATGCAGACAGGGTGGGCTTGATTCAGAGATGTAGGTAGTGCTGTTACTCTACCTGGTGAAACAGCAAGGTCAGTAACATACACAAATGACTGTATAGTGATACGGAAATGAAAAACAGTATGGTAGTAAGATAAATCATAAATGCAAATGAGGGAAAACAACATGGGGGGGTGATTCAAAACCATAAAGAAATTCTAGATTATCTTTATCTGAGGTGTTATTAGCTATTCGCAAGTATTCTCCGTATGGCAATGATGCCAACAAACGGGGAGCACTTTATTAGTGATCATGAAGGTTTGGATAGTTCTTTCTTTTTTAGTGTGCTAGCCAAGCCCAAACAATTACATGGAGCCGAATTATCCAGTAACTTATCTTTGCTGGAAACCAAATGTATCATTAATTTTAAAACTCTTTTTCCCAGGGGGTTAAATTTAGACTTAGATTTGAACATCAGGGGTTAAAGGAATGATATACTATTTGTAGTAAAATGTTTTGAAATCAACCCAGGGACATGTACATTTATGAATAAAAACTCTGTTGAATATATTGTGAGTTGACAAAATGTATATCCAATATATGATGGGGTCTTCTTTATAAGAAGAAATAAGGCCATGGTAGAATTTCTTGAAAACGCTCTATGCAGAATTAAAGGATGGTTTAGATACAACATATGTATTTATTTGTTTGAGTTTTCATAACATCAAATGAATTGTTGTTCATATTTTTGCACAAAAATACCGTGCACATGAAATTGCATATGTATTTGTAAAAGAAAATATATTTAAGATGAAATCGCATATTAGTAAGTTCAATTGAATAATTAGATGGAAGTAATTAATTGACTGATGTTTTAACAATATATAAGAAAAGGCTGCTTGGTGTAAAAACTATTCCTTGAAGGCGTAAGCTGAGTTACCGGAGGCACCAGTAAAAGAATATTTTTCTATTCTTGGAGTGGTGTGTGTGCTTTTTCGTTTCATGACAGCTCATAGTCTGTATTGGAGATTCACACAGAATCCTGCAGGTTGCATGGAGTACTGATCCCTTTGGAAAGTAGGATATGAGTAGCCCTGACTATCCTTGCTACAGGAACCTTTAAGCTGCCATCAAGAGATAGAGTGAGTATATTATAGGCATCTGCCTCATGAATCCTGCACCAGTCTTTGATATTATGTTGCAGCATGTTGAGGTACATGTGTGGTTTTCACAGACCATAGAGGAAAGAACAACCATTGTGTGGGTGTTCTATGAAATAGCCAAGTTCCCTAAGGTTCTAGGAGTCATAATGCACTGACATCACCATCAAGGTTCTGCCTTCTCCACATACCAACCAGAGGAGTTCCACTCCATCAAATGCCAGAAGGTGTGCAACACACTGGATATTATATACAGCATGTCAAGTCACTATTCAGGCAGTTCCCATGATTTCCATGTGTGGCACACATCAAATCTATACCAGCTACTTGTGTAGGATGACTTCTAACAAGGGCATCTTATTGGTGGTGCTGGATAAGCCCTGGGGTCATGGCTCTTGACCTGACACTCAATCCGCACAGCACGGCTGACATACAACTCCACATGTCACAGACCTGCAGCATCAATGAGCATGTGTTCAGACTGTGGATGGTCTGCTTCTGCTGCTTTCCTCTGGTTAGGTGCTGCAGTATGCTCTGGAAACATGCAGTAAGATATTTGATGTCTGTGCAAGTGCTGCACAACACAGTGTTATGCACACAGAAAGAGATAGAGGATCACAATCTGATGACCTGACCAACTGCAGCCAGCAGCAGAGGAGGAACCAGTTGAGGAGCCATTAGAGGAAATGGCAACAGGAGAAGACCACGTAAGCCAGAAGAGGGCACAATATGCTCTGGCACTGCAGAAGGGGTGGTGTGTGATACTCCGGCATGGGCCAGATAGGACACAGCAAAGACTAAAACTGATTCATATAATACTATGTCTAGGTTATGCTGTAGAATGCATTGAATGGCCACACTGTACAACAGATATAACCTACCCATATAACCCAGTAGTGTGGGCAGGGTACAGTTGTCATCATTTGAGAAGGTGGGAAGGGACACATTGATAGGCAACAGCAATGGACACATTAGTAGAAGGGGAAACTAAGGATGTGGAAGGGAGGGGGGATTGAGGAGAACTGGTATACTGTACAGAGAGGGGGTGGTGCTTCTTGGGGGGTGTAGGTGCACATATGTAATGAGTACTTGCTTAATATGGGTTCCAGGGGGCACATCTCCTGCAATTGTGGTTGCACTTTGTGTATGTGTATATGTCACAAGTGCTTTGGGACTTCAGATGGAAATCATGCAGACTGTAAGTATCCCTAGCCATGGGTATGTCCCCTCTGAAGAATGGCATGGTAACCAACATTCGCAAAAAATAAAAAGGTGAGCTGCATGGCTGCAACAGCCTGGCCATGCCAGTTGCTTAAATGCCACATAGGCTATGTCTGCGTGGGTGGCTGTCCCACACCAGTAGGTGGTGTGGAGGAGGTAGCAGCATGTGGCCTTGACCTACTTATCCTGTGGGGTTTACCCATAGTTTAAGCAGATGAGTGGTGGCCAAGGAATGGTGTTGACCCTGGTACATGGAGAGAGACAGCCGCATGTAGACCCAGTTGCCTGTCCAACATGCCCTTCAGTTGAGCCAGGTGTTGCATTTTGATATGTTTGTCATTTTGCAGGTTGCATAGTACATCTATTATCTGTGCCATAGTGGTGGCATCTACCTCTGTCTAAATAACTTCCCTGCATATCTTTACTGTTATACCCATTGTGTCACCCATCTCAGACAATGAGCAGGAGCCATGGCATTGATGGCCACTGTCCTGTCACTCCTAACCACTGTCCTTGCTGTCTCTGGTGGTGCCACTGCCTATTGATGATGCAGGGTATGAGGTGCTCCTTGTATAGGGCTGTTTCATATGCCCTATCTTTTCACAGGCACTGGGAAAGTCGGGCAGGTTCCACAGGCAATAGAGGAATGTCACTGGGTCTTGATAGTAGTGTGCCCTCCACACTTACCGTTATTGACAGCAGCACAGTACATTCAGACTATGCTAGGGTTAAGCCAGCATCATCAGGCTTCAAAGCAACACTGGCATCAGGCATTCCCTGTTCCACAAAGGAGAATCCCATGACTGTAGTACCTCTGAAAGCAGACAGACAAACATCTGTTTGTAACTCTGCTAATATGAGACAATTCTACTTCCTAGTGCTGCAGCAATAGCACAGGTAACAGAGCAAGCACAGAATGTAAGCAAATGTACCTTGTGTTCTTTTCCTTCATGCTTGAATCCCAGATGTGCTGATAGGGAAGATATGCTTGTGCTCAAAATGCTTGAGGTCACAACACTAGTGTACTACAACAACACATTACTAACATATGGAAATAACAACTTGATGCATCATACGTAATGGTGTAGCCAGTTCAACATCCTCATCCAGGCCTCCATTAAGTATCAGTGTCCTGCAGGGCTGTAATCAGAGGAAGGTCAGGTGAATGACCACACTGGAAGCAAGCTGTCAAGGGGTGTAAACTCCAGGTGCCAATGGTGCAGGAGTGCAGTCTTATCATTTATTTATGAAGCAGTGAGGATATTGTGGCTTCATAAATGAATGCTGACACTACATTTATGGCTCAGCAGAATGTACTTAGGCTGAGGAGAGAGTGTGTGTTGTAGTAACTGTAGCAAGCAGCTTGTAATAGACAGTTGCAAGAATGAGAAGAGACTTTTTTTCCTTTGCTCTTCAACTTTTTGAATATTGTTTTTTACTTCTTAACTTTGCATTGCACTGCAGTGGTGGTGCTGCGATAGCATTGTCGCCTCATAGCAAGACGTTGTCCCATTCGATTCTCAGCTAGAGCATCTTCTGTGTGCAGGCATACGTGAATGGGGTGTGCCTTCGTTGAAGGTTGTGCATCAGGGCTGGTAACCCGGTACGTAAAAATCCACTACCAATTATTAGCGGACTGGAGTTCCGCTGTGATGATCCCTAACCGGGGAAAGCCAAAAGACACAAACAAACTACTTAACTTTGCGTTGAGCGTGGCACCAGTTTTGGATCTGCACTATGTGCCAAATGAGATAGTTATGGTTTTGCCACTATGCACCAGGCCTGAGCCACTGTTACAATGCATCTCTTCCCATCTGCACTGCCTACCAAGATACATAGGCCATCTCATTCTGCCTCTCAGCCATGCATCTGGTGGGCTACTGATGCCTGTACTTGAGCCCTGTATGCTCTCAGTCACCATTTTAACACTCCTTGTGCTTCCCAGTCCTCATATGCTTGTCACTGTGGAACACCCATATCTAATCACATTTTCCAGATACCACTGTCCTATTTACCCTTACCAAAGTGGATGTGCATTACTTCCTTACTCTGTAAACCAATGTAATCATTTTCTGCAGAGATGAATCTCAACATTCCCTAGTCCCCATTCCTTTTCAGCAAGTTGCTGTGTAGCAAACCCCACAATAAAAAAATGTTACAGATAACCAGTCACCTTCCCAAAGTGCCACTGGAGTGTGTACCCTTATACAGCAGATAAAGGATGCTTCTGTACACTGTTGAGCAGTGTAATCTGTACCTTTAAAGATCCAGTCACTATACTGAAGAAAATTAGATGGCATGATGTGCACTGCAATAGTGACAACTGTTTATATTCTGCTATTTTCACATATAGTGCAAAGTGCATCAGCACTAGACTACATTATAAGGCTCTTGCCTACAAATGCATACACTGTGTACACTGTGAACAGTCTGTACATGCTTGTGCTGCTCTGCAGCTTGTTGGGGAAAAAGCTTCCTGCAATCTACTCTGAAGCTTCCTAGGGCTTCTATGCCACTGCAATACCATGACTGGCAGTACATTGACAAGCTACTGTACATTAAACCTGTGTACAGGTACAATATGTATTATGCCAGAGCACCTGGTACCAACCCCCTTTACACATCTCTGTTGTATGACTTCACTGTGGCATTGGGCAATGTCATACAGCTCTGCTATCCATTGATGAATGCCATGTTGTTCCCATCACATGCATCGACACATATCTACTACCATTTTCCTCCTGGTATCGACCTGTCAAGTGGTCTTGGCTTCTGAATGGGATGACTGTGGGATGGGTCTCCTCATGCATTGGCACCACAGTAAGTGCCTGCTAGGGAACTCCTATGATGGCCCCCAATACAAGCTGTATGACTAGCACTGCTTTGCCAAGGTGGTGAGTGATGCCATGGGCATCCCCTGTTCTAGTAAGCTATGCCAACACTGCTACAGTGACCTGAAGAGGTGCTACTCTGACCTTCCCCACCAATGAGAAGAAGACATTAGGGAAAGGGAGACAGAATTCTACATTAAGTATGACTAACTGATAATTGCTTAGACATAGGTAGGTATTCCTTAGATGTATGTGCAGTTGTTGGCATTTATTGATACTTTTTTTTCTTATGTTTTGCAGCACCTGGTGATGTACAGAATAAATTGCCTAAATTCTCAGAGGAGGCATGAACGATTGTCCTGGTATAAGGATACTCATGTGGGACTGCTGCTATCCCTGCATATCACCTAAGCAACTGCTTCACTGCCCTTGTGTGCAATGCCATTTATTAGTTCCATTACTAACAGTATTTGATATATATATATATATATATATATATATATATATATATATATATATATATATATATATATATAAGGCATATGTGTTGTAACTGCAAGGGGAACAGTTCTACTATCCTCCTTTCCAGCTGTGTCATGGTCATTCAGACTGCAAAGGTGATGATGAGTGTGCCACTACCATCACAGCCGTCAATCACAGCCATCATGGCCTGCTTTGGCACATTAGTGGTTGACTTCCTACAGTACTACATATTCATCCAGCCACTATCTCATTAATGCATAATACACTTGTAAGACTGCCATGACTTACTGATACACTGGCCATTCAGTAGCCCATGACTGTGCTGGCTGCACCTGCTATAGCTATATTATGTGCAGGCATAATAACCTAATTTGGCCAGAACAGCTGTTACCACCCCTTTACACATGTCTTTTGTTGTATGACTCTGCTGTGGCTCTGACACTCCATGGCGGCTGTCATTTGACTGGATGTGATATTACCATACAGTTTAGGTGTTCCATGTGTATTTATTTTGGCATTGTGAGGTAGGGTGCATGTTGCATGGTATCACTCTGTGCCATAAATGCCAATGTTTTTACCAGCCCAAGACTACCACCATCTTTAACACTCTTCAGAGATGGGCATTCTATTTTTTTTTCAGGGAGGGTGTTGTTTCTCCTCATCCTTGCTGGCCCTTGTTTTCACTCTGATTGCCCATCATGGACTGTGCCAATCTCCTACACATGGGAGATTGGTTAATTGGCATGTCATTTTGCCTCCTGTGGCACACATAATTCTGTAATACATGTGTGTCAGGCTTCTATATTTCATTTTGTTTGCCCTTGCATAGTTATCTGCATTTTACTCCTCCAGGGCTTGTACTGCCAAACAATGAAGCACTGATATGCATTTTTGTTTTTCTCTTTATTACTGTCTTCTTTACTTTTTTATTTTTCTATTGCTTTGTTTCTCTCCATTTTTGTTCATATTTTATACAGTGTTATCTGCGGCAGTAGATAAGGTATGACAAGGACCACCATTCTGTCACTTGTTTTGCCATTACCTGCTGGGACCCCAATGGTCTCCAGGCCTGCCTATGTGCTATATGCATGGTAATGGCAATCATCTTGTAAAGAGTGACCTGGAGGGCTAGATGGTACCCCCTTCTGCTGTTTCTCCAGTGGAAGATGTAGGCTTCCAACAGGGTTATCCAATGGGAGGTAGAAGGCGTGATGATGGTCTTGGTGGACTGGCAGCTGGAAACCGTCATTTTTAGCCTGGAGTTTATTGTCATGTGACTTGCAGAGTTGCACAACTGCCTGGTCCTGACCAGTGGGACAAACATGGCTGGGTTCAGCTAAGAGGTTGGTCATGAAACTGATGACTTCTAACTAGGTGTGGCAATGTGCAGTTTGACAGGCAGCCATCACCCCACCTAGTCCCCTGCCATGGTGTTCACTTTCCTTGTCTTTTATATTCCTCCCAAGATAGTAGACCAATCTCCTTATCACTAGATGTCCTTCCTCTGTTTGTCTGTATTTCTCCTTCATGTTCTCCTCCCAATGTGTCAGCAACTCCCTTGTCAGTCTTTTGTGTTGCTTTGTCTTCCCTTCTGCCATCCATTTACTCCTACCCACACCTTTCCAAACTTCCATTCTCTACTATCCTTTTTAAATACATAGTAAAATGGGCACCTGTGCTTCAAAATAAATAAATAAAATAAAGTAAAATAAAAATAAATAAATAAATAGACCCCTGCTCCCCTGACTCTCACACCACTGTTTCTTTCCCCTTCTCATTTTCTGTATGTTCTGCTTGCTCTTCCCTGTTTCTACCTACCCTAAACACTCATTTTATTCTCATTTCTAATATAAACATAGTAGAGACTTTGCTTTGTAGGCTTTTTCTGGGCATTCAGCTTTGCTCATAGTAGTACAATGTTACATATGTTTTGAAGTGTGCTATACATGTCCATGTGGTCATGTGACCCACCATAGGTTCATAGGGGGTTTACTAGGCTAACGACCGCAAGGGCCTTTTTAAGCCTAGCCATGCATCCTAAGTCTCTGATGCATATTGGCTTAGTATAAGTGGTTTCATTGACAATGATAAGTGTAAGAAGGAGCTTGGGAGATTAAATATTTACAAGTAGGGGCCTGGGAGATGAACCATTTACAAGCTGCTGTGCCCGTTGGAGACATAGGTGCCAAACCAGGGATATATTTCCTGTTCCCCATCCGATTGCCCAAGTTAAACTTGAGTTGAGTTAGGGAGGAACTCTGCTTCACATAGATGGAGATCCTGTTCCAGAGAAGGTGTAGTCTCTGGGATACACATACCTGCCTCTCCAGCTGATCCTATTTATATATCAGAGGCAAGGTTTAAGTCTTTAGAATGGGCAATTCTGGTGCTGTTTGTTTTGTGGGTACGCAGGAGGTCTAGCAGGGTAGTATCTGATGATGCCTTGTATGCCAGGCATAGATCGCCCCTCAAAAATCTGTAGGAGACAGAAAACAGGAATAGGGCTTTGAGGAGGTCTGCATAAGACATATTACTTAGACACTGTATTTTTTTTAAGAACTTCATTGGATGTTCCAGTTGTTGGATGTGCCTATTTAGGTAGATGCCAAAGAGTGCATTGTACTCAATGATAGGTTTGATGAATACTGAATATAGTGGAACAAAGACCTCCTTGGATCTAGATGCCATACCTTTGTTTATACGCTGTGCAATATAGAATGATTTACTGTAAACACGTGATGGTTAAAGGTTAATTACTGTCTATGTGTCCCCCCAAGTCCCTGACTACTACAATAGCACTGTCCAAGTCTGTGTGAATTGTTCTTTTCTTGCCAATGAATTGGCTACTTATTCAAACAAAGTCACACATCATCACTCTTACTGTATTCTTAATCACTATCAGTCTGCATTTCACTATCTTGACTGTGCAATTTTCCCTACATGGCTATTAAAGTGATTTTTCAGAATCTTGACCTTTATTTTTATGTGAAACTTTTTGTCCTGGGCATCTGCTGAAAGCAATTTATGCCAACTCAACATATCTGAGAGCAAAAATAAAAATAAAAAAGTAATAATAAATAAAAATTAGTAAGTCAGCAAAACAAATGTTAGATAAGTATCTCATTTCATCTTCTCCCAATACAGGATGTAGTGAAAAACTTTATTAGAATTACTTTTTTTGGGAAAGGGAGACAGGAAAGGAGGGACATTTTATTTTTTTTTTAATTTTATTTTACATTTGTTTACCGGGAAAGTCTGACTGGACACTGGTCCATTTTCAACGGAGGCCTGGGGAGAAAAGCTCCAAACATTAATACAGTTAAAAGAGAGAAAATAGTCTCACATAAGAAAACATAGTGCAATACATGTTAAAAATACATTAAAAATACATTACATTTGAACATAGTGAGGCCTGGGGAGAAAAGCTTCCAACACTACTACAGTTCCAAGGAGACAGAAATAGTACCAAAGAAGAAAATAGAGTCATACATGTTAAGAATATATTTGAGCATAGATGGCAGAGATTAACAATGTCTAAGTTTCTGGTAGTAAGCTAATACCCATGTAAATATTTTTAAAAGTGGGACTTGGGGAGCAACCATTTGATCCTTAGCAGAATCCTAGCACCAGTACAATGGTATGGCATAGCCTGGGGAGTAACATGAGCAATGCCAGTTATTAATGTAGTGGGTTTTGAGAAGTTTTTTTAAATTGGGAAGTAGAGGTGGTAGAAGTTAAGTGGCTTGGAAGTGAATTCCAGGTTCTGGCAATGGAGCAGGCAAAGAGAGATTTACCAGCATCATTTTTGTGTTTGATGACATTTATGTGGTTCTGAAAACTAGATCTTAAGGTTCTAGTGGTGGTATAGAAGTGAATCAGATTCTGAAGTGCAGTGTTTTTTTTTGGGAAAGTAGTAGAGCTTATGAGCTATTGGGAGTTGGTTGAGTAGGAGTAGTTGGGGTAACTCAAACCAGTTAAGTTGCTTGAGGACTAGACAGTGATGGGATCTATGAGAAGCATCAGTAGCAAACTTGGCAATCTTGTTGTAGCAGGATTCCATTTTGTTTAGTTTGGTGTTGTAAGGGTTAGTAGATATAGGAGAGCATAAAGGAGAATTGATAAGAGGTGAGTCCTTGCTAAGGTGGCTTTGGAGCTTTTGTTAACTTTAAAAATTTTTTGTGCTATGTGTGTATGTTTTTTTTAGATTATTATCATTTCAACGCCTAATAGTTTTGTGTGTGTTGTTGTATTTAGTGGGAGATCTACTAGGGCTAAAGAGGAACCATGCTTCTGCTAAGGAAAAGTCATATTGCACTCACTGTGAGAGAGGAGGAGATGAAGAATAAAGTTAATAAAATAATATAAATAGAATAGGAAGGCCTATGGGAAGGACACCCCCTGTGGGACAATTCCACCTGGAAGGCGGGAAGAAGGAAAGAGCAAGTCAGCAAATTTTGACTTTGCCCATTAAGTAAATAATCAATAACCAATAAAAGGTGCATTAGTGTGGGATGGTATTAAGAAAAGAAGATTGTCAGTCACATTGCAGAGCTAAGAACTGAAGATATCAAGGTGTAGTGTGGCCTAATGTTGTTTAATTATGCACTAAGATCAACAGAGCACCAGTCATTCAGGAAAAGGGCTGCATAGTAAATTAGAGCAGCTGAGTTACTTGCAACCGCTGTACTATGGAACTGTAGTGAAGTAGCCATGCTGCTGTCTGACATGTGACCATACCTCTTGACCTCTTAGCATACGAAATTTGGACAAATTAATAATTTGTGTTAGCATGCATTTTTGAGAGTTACTCTAAGTTACCTCTTTGTCAAAGTCCCCATACTATGAGACCCATTATAATGCAATAAAAATCATGGATGCCGTATTGCAGGAGACCACATTAAGATAAGGAAGTCAGGAACAGGAATTTGGTGGAGATGACTTTGAACTGTATGATGCCACACAAATCAGTGATCATTAGCATAGCACTTTCCCCCATTGCTGTAAAACACAGGGGTTAGTGCTGTAAGTCAAGGGAGGTGGGAAGACTTACAGCCCTTCAAAAAAAGCTTATTTTGGGATTCAGTGAAAGTGACTGAATAGAGGCAGGGGCATGCAGTTTGTTGTCAAAAAACTGGGGTGCTTTGGACACTTATGTGCACAAATAGTATGACATGTTACACTGGAAACAATGCCTCCTGTACATAGGTCACGGTATGGATTGATAGAGAGGAAGCTGAGAGATACAGGGTGCAAATGAGGGAGAGTGACAATGCTTGACATAGAGGTCTGCCAATAACACTGATGCACACGCACACTGACTACTAACCCGGTCCATCCATGATGCACAGCCCCTAGCCCCAGATGGTCTCCCTTGGCTGTGGCTATACCTTTTTTTTTTTTTCTATTAAGTATTTAGCTGTCTGTATCTAGTAAAAAGCTATTTTAATAGCTAGTTTTCTTTGTAAGTGTACTGTGTGAGCAAATTCCTCTTTTAGGGGGCCTGTTTAAATTAGAGGAAGGACCTCTCTCTCTCCTTTTTTTTTTTGTGTAAATGTGTTTTTTTTTGGGGTGGGTTAGATTTTTTGCCACAAAAGAAACGCTAAATTATTAGTTTTTCTTTTGGTTGTTGTTGGTTTTTTTTTTTCCCTCTACGTGTCTGTAGTTGGTGTGTTGAGTGTGTGGTGTGTACTATTATTGTCTAAGCAGAAAGAGCATAAATCCTCTGGGTTTTTTAAGAAATGTCTAAATGTGGCTACAAGATGTCCATCACAGATGGGCATTCTATCTGTGTTTATTGTCTGGACTCTTAGACTCTTCTTAAGTCTAAGACTTCCAAGGCCCAAGAAAAGAAAGATCTTCTCTCCATCTGTCTCTCTCGAGCCCCCAGAGAAAGTCAAAAGTGGGATACTGCCTCCTTGGCTCCATTGTCCTCGGGATCTCCTCTATTTCCTCAAATCCTCTAGGCTGTCTGATTTGGATGTGGGGATAGGGTGGTCCTCTGGAGCCAGTCCCTATTCTTGTACCGATGATTCCCTCCTCAAGCACCCTGTGTCATCAGAGGAGGGAGATACCTCAAGACTCTGTGGGTTCTGAGTATCCCTCTCAGTTGAGGTGCAAGAGGAAGCACATAGACTCCCAGGACGAGTCCCTCTTCCGCGACCCAACCCTCGGGAGAGTGAGGGGTTCCCTAAGTCATCCTCCGATGATGTCTCTTTCTCCAACATTCTGGAGATTTTGAGGCAGAGAGGCGACTGGCCTTCCAAGACCTCCTCTGAGGAGATGTCGGTATTCCTCAAGGCCTTCGGAGCTCAACCCTGCACCTCCTGGGTGTCTCCACCCTTCGATGAACTCCTGGATTTGATTTGTCGAAGGGTGTGGGAGACCCCTGATTCCATGGAACCAGTGCCCAGACGTCCAAATAAGTTTCTTTCTGCTCCCCCAGGGAAAGAGTTCCTGACCAAAGGGGTTTCCGTAGATGCATTGGTGGTGGCTGCAGCCACTCAGCAGGAAGTTGCAGAGGCTTCTTCTTCCATCCATCATCCTAACAAGGAGTCCAGGAGTATGGACCGGTACGGGAAGCGTACCCTGTCTTTAGCGACCTTTACATTGCGGTCGCTGAATTATCTTTGTCATTTTACTCGGCTCCACAGAGATCTCCTTAAGGAGCTAGGAGACACTCTGATGGGTAACATGCCTGAGGCTGTAGTGCAGACTGTTAACGCCCAGTTGTCTACCCTTGGTTTCATTGTCAACTCGTCCATGACGCTCATATCATATGCAGCCAAAGGGGCGAGTAGGGCAGCTAGATCAGGTGTAGCTCTCAGAAGACAAGCCTGGATGCACCTGTGTCATTTCACGGAGGCCTTTAAGTCTTCATTCACTGATGCCCCCTTTGATGGGTCCTCACTCTTCGGGACCAAAGTGAAAGACACCCTCACCAGATGGGAACAGGAGGGGAAGACCCTATCTGCTGTAGGGGCCCATTTCTCTCTTCCTTCTAGGCCTTACACCAAGGCTCAGAGAGGAGGGAAAATGTGGTTCAAGAAGTCACAGAGGTCTTTCCCTGCCGCTCAAGGTGAGTCCCCCTCCAGAGGCAGAAATTATTCTGGAAGATGCCGTCCTAGAGGCAGAGGAGGCCCCCCGCAACTTGGGAGACTGCGATTCCTTTCACGGGTCTTCCTTTCAGCGTTCCTGAGGCATTGCCCGACTGTGCTGTTCTGGAGCCAGTTGGGGGCCGAATTTCATTGCATCCGGAAGCCTGGGAAAGCATCACCCAGGATCGTTGGGTGCTTTGAATAGTTACCAGAGGTTACACCATCCCCTTTTTATCAACACCCCCTCCAGTCAAAAGAATCCCGGATGTTCCACCCAGTCAATGGGATCAAGCAGCACTAGAAGTTTCAAAGCTGCTAGAAAAAGGAGTCATCCAACCAGTCCCCTCAGACCATATCGGATCAGGAACTTACTCAAGACTCTTTTTGGTGCCGAAAAGAACAGGGGACCTGAGGCCCATTCTGGATCTCAGCCGATTGAATCATTACGTTCTAAAGTCCAAGTTCCGAATGGTCACTCTTCAGTCCATTTTTCCCTTGCTGGAAAAAGGAGTATGGATGTGCTCCATCGATCTCAAGGATCCCTACAACCACATCAAGATGGACAAGGCATCCAGGACTGATTTATGCTTCCGGCTGGGAGCCAGTCACTTCCAGTTTTGTGCCCTGCCCTTTGGTCTCACCACAGCCCCCAGGGTGTTTACCAAGTGTTTGGCAGTGGTGACGGCTCACCTGAGACGTCAGGGATTCCAGGTGTTTCCATATCTAGATGACTGGCTTCTCACCCCGCCCACCAGGCATCTCCTTATTCAAGCCAGGGAGGCTACCATTACACTTTGTCACCAACTAGGAATTACCTTGAACTGGGAAAAGTCTGCCTTGCTGCCCTCACAGCATGTTGTTTTTATAGGCTCTATTCAAATGCGGGCCTTTCTACCACAAGAGAGAATAAAAGTGCTGCAGTCTCAGATTCATGCATTGTTGCCCCTCAAGAGAGTTCAGGCCAGGTTAGTTCTCCAGCTCCTGGGATCCATGGCTGCCACCATCATGCTGGTGCCTCTAGCCAGGTTACACATGCAGATCCTACAGTGTCTCCTTTCGGCCCAGTGGTCCTTTCAGAAATTTCCTCTTTCCCACTTAACACTTCTCATGGAACGGTGCAAACAGGACCTCTGCTGGTGGCTATGTTCCACCAATCTGGACAAAGGGAGGAGCTTGATTCCAACGTCTCCAGTGGCCACGGTGACCACGGACGCCTCCCAAATGGGGTGGGGGGGCATTATTTTGGCAGGACGGTCCAAGGCACGTGGCAAGATCATGAGGTACACCTGCACATCAATGTTCTAGAGATGAGAGCGGTGTTACTAGTGTTGCGGGCACTCCAAAGCTCTCTTCCTCGGGGAACGATTGCAATTCACTTGGACAACGTGTCCATGGTGTGGTACCTGAACAAGCAGGGGGGAACCAAGTCTTATCCCCTCTGCAGAGAGGCCATGCGAGTGTGGCACTGGGAAGTGTCTTCCCAATGGTTTTTAGTGGCAATGCACATTCCGGGAAAGACCAATGTGATAGCGGACAGGCTGAGCAGAGCTATTCTGATGCCTTACGAGTGGTCCCTGAACGACTGAGTGGCGGTTCAAGTTTTCAACAGGTGGGGTCAGCCTTGCTGCGATCTCTTCTCCAGCCCTCTCAATGCCAAATGCAGCAAGTACTTCACACTGATCCCTCCACAGGGGGAGTCACCCAGGGACGCTCTAGTCCACGATTGGCCCCCCAGTCTGATCTATGCTTTCCCTCCATTTCCTCTGTTACCAAGAGTGATTCAGAAAGCCATATCCTTGGGAAGCAGGATGATTCTAATTGCCCCACACTGGCCTCAACAAGTATGGTTCCCCTTTCTTCAGCAGTACGCAGTGAACGGCCCTTGGACTCTGGACCCAGTGCCAGACCTACTGATTCATATGTCAGGACAGCTCCACCCCTCCCTGCGAACCCTCAGGTTGACAGCCTGGCTTCTCCACTTCCATCACTAGTTAGATGACATTCCTTTTCACCTGAGGTGGTACACATCTTGTCTTCATCTCCTAAGTTTTCCAAGGTTTGGACCCCTTCACAGCCCCAATTCCATCGGTCTTAGACTTTTTAGCCATGCTTTTCCGACAGGGCTCCATGCCTGCTACCATTAAGGTGCAGCTGGCTGCAATTTCCAACTTTCATACATCTTACGAACCTTCTCTTATGTGCCATAAACTTTGTAAGGCCTTCTTGAAAGGCGCCTGGTTACTTCGCCCTCCGGTTTCAGAACCTGTCATGCCATGGGATATAAACCTTGTGTTACAAGCCATCAATTCACTGCCCTTTGAACTGGCTGCCACCTGTGAATTAAAATTTCTATCTTGGAAGACGGCTTTCCTGATAGCCATTACATCGGCCAGAAGAGTATCAGAGATTCAAGCCTTGTCCATTAAGCCTCCGTATTTGACCTTCCATAAGGACAGAGTTTCCCTGAGGCTTAACCCGTCCTGCCTTCCTAAGGTGTCATCCACCATTAATCTGCATCAGTCTATCGAGTTACCAGTGTTCTTTCTGAACTTTTCCAATAAAGCAGAGTTTAGGTTTCACCAGTTGGATGTGCACAGACAACTAAGATTCTGCTTAAACAGGACTAAGCATATTAGGAAGTCTGATCAACTGTTTGTGTCCTTCTCAGAAAACAGAACAGGTTGTCCTATTTCCAAGAGCACAATTTCTAAATGGATCAAAGATTGTATTTCCTTTATCTATTCGTCAGCAGGCAGAAATTTACCTTTTCTCGTTAAAGCTCATTCTACCAGGGCAGTGTCTACATCAATAGTGTACTATGCTAGGCTTTCATTGGATGATATTTGTGCTGCGGCCACTTGGGCTTCTCCACACACCTTCATTACTCATTACAAGTTGGATGTGGCTTCTAGGGGCTGGGCTTCCTTTGGTTCCATGGTTCTCACGTGTATTTTCCTATGAGCCACCCAGGATAGAGGTGCTGGGGGCGCTGTACCGTGAGTAAAGAATGTAGGCGAGATAGGACCACATAACATCAGGTAGTTATGTACTCATCATAACGACCGATGTATGTGGTCCATCTCGCCTCACATTCTTACGCACCCTCCCACCTGCCCCCTTCCTATAGGATTTGGAGGAAAAATTGGTTCTGAGAAGCCTTCAGTGTCAGTTGTTTTTTCTTTCCTTTCAGGCTGGAGCTCCCTCCAGTGGCAGTTGTGTGCGTGGGGTGTGATTAGGATGGCTGCAAACTAGATCTGGGGCTAGGGTGAGGTGCATCTTGGGATACCAGGTTAGCCCAGCCAATTATAGACTTCATGCTAGAAAATAAGTTGGCCGAATTGGAGCTGATTCTTGGCTTTGAACCCGTGAGTAAAGAATGTGAGGCGAGATGGACCACATACATCGATCGTTATGGTGAGTCCATAACTACCTGGTCACACAGGCCCAATACACACATGACATACACAACTTTGAAAAAGGTGAAATCAACAAGGCTTTTTGGGGTGAAGGTGGTGCTGGACATCAGTGCAGTGGGTTATCATAATAGGACAGTAGTACAGGTGCATCACATGGTCACTGATGTGATACTGTAGGCCAAGATTAAGGCACAGGATTATTACCAGGCCAGGACAAGCCCACTATAGAAGGTGGTCCACCAAAACAGAAGTGTTGTTACAAAGGTGGAAAGAGTTGCTGATAACCCTGTCTGGTGCAGGCGAGTGAACCCTCATACCTGGTGGTGGCCTGGATGTGGGAGCTGGGCTGAATATGACTGACTGAATGTCTATAGGGGATGTATCAGTGTAGTTATAGCACACACATTTCTAGTTGTACACTGACCTGTAAGTGTTAAGATGTTTTTCAGCAGAACACCTGTGCATATCTGTTCTCCAGGAACACTGGGACAAATACCTCAACAACCTACAACACAAGGTATGAATGTACTCATATGTCATTGATATAAGTGGCCTTTACCACTCTGTGTGCCATAGGTTGTGGAAGACAGTATTTGTTCCAGCACTGCCACAGGTATGTCATCTTTATTCTTTCACAGATTACATTGTTAGAGGGTTCAGTATAACAAGTCAGCACATACCTGAGGTCAGCAGTCATCTTTGGCTCATGATGATGACACCATGCACATAACACGGTTAGATAACACAAAGGCATTGTCAGTAATGCTAACCACTGGTGGATATGCAGAATACTCTGCATATAAGATGATAAAGGAAGGGCAGGCTGAATCTCCAGCATCACATTTTTAGCACTGATGCCCTGTCAGTGTGAAGTCTACACAGGCTACATAGTAGTCACCACCATGGATAGTTTCCATCAGCTGCACTGCCTCTAATGTGTGCAAAGCCACCATAAGGAAGAAGCATGTGTATGGCAATTGCCAGCATGACTCTAGATCTTTTCCTCACCTGGGCACTACACTGCATGAATCAGACTATTTGTAGGTCAATGATCAAGGCACAGACACTATGAACAACATGATAGAGATAGTAGCATGCTGTGTAATCTGAATGAGAACATACAACTACTGCAGGCATTGTAGAATGACCTTGCAACACATGCAGAGGGCATATGATATGTAAATTGGAGCAGGCACATATGCTGTGTCCATTGGGTAATCCACATGGCATCCATTGCTGTATCTGTGAGGATACTAGCAAATGTCTACCATGGCTATGCAAGGGTCCAGATGCATGTTAGATGGTCACAGGCCAGGTTTACATAGATGGTTCACATTTTTCTGGTGACTGCATCACATTCCCCCTCCTGGTCATGGCTGCCACCACCCATAGGTGTGACCAGTCTCATGGTTGTGGATGATGTTCATCTGCTCCATTTCAGGGACACTCACCACTCCAGCCATTCTGGATCCCATAGTTCCAACAATCCCTTTTTCCCGGCTCATCTTCTGCATATCATGTTTATACATGGTGATCCTCTAGGTGATAGACACTGTCCATTTATTGACTCCCCACCTGAAGATCCACATCAGCGTTCCAGTTCATCCTCTTCCAATGTGCTACACCATCTCTGACATCCAGACCTGACGCTGCAGAGCCATACACTTTACTTGCTTAAATCTCAAGGCATGGAAGCTCCTCCCCAACACCAGATCATGTAATTCCTAACTTTTTCCAACATGTTACCCACCTACTTGGCTACCACATCCACCTGCCATGACCCTTAAACCTAAGCATTGCTGTCATCTACCCCACCTATGCAAAAGGTTGGGAGGGTGGCCTAATGGTTAAGGTGTTTGCCTTACAAACATAAGGAGCAGGGTTTGAGTCTCACAAGGGATAATTGGCTAGGCTTAAAATGGCTTGCAAGGGCAGTTAGCCTAGTACTAATCTATGAACCTATGAATCTATGAACCTATGATGGTAACTGTGCCCTGTCCTTCTCTCTGGCATGTATTCGTAAGGCAATGTCTAATGCACAGCTTGACCAGTCAATACATTGTAATTATGTATTAATGCATGCAGCCATTTTACATTTGTTATTCTTGCTATTGCCCCCAAATGTTGACTAGATGCTGCCTCTTTGCCAGTGCCACAACATATTGCATTCTTCTTTTCCTAGCATTGATGCCACTGCAGCCATTTCATCTGATTTCTCTATGCATGACTCTTCCTAATCTGTTGTAAAAGATCTGTAACATTCCCAAATTGTAAATGTTGGCATACTACTATATTGTGTAACATCGTGTAACTTAACACACATCACAAATAACAGACTACAGAACAAGAACACATGTTCAGCAATGCTGCCTGTTAGAAAATGTCCAGTTTTGTACATCTCCTCAGTCATGGTTTGCAGGTTTCAGACAAGGATCAACAGTCCTGGTTCCAAGGCATATCATTTATCATTTGCAACACACAGTAGTGGACAACATTATGAGTGGCTTGCTGCCTATGGCAGTTAGGTCAGCATATCCTAGCCTATGATCTAGCAATGTGTACATGCACCATTTAGATAACCCTGTGGGAAGCTATCTTGCATGACATGCTAGTAGAGGTCATATATGTACCAGATGTGAGAATCGTGGGTACTGCCATGATGGTGCACAGACACACTGTTTATAATACCACGTGTACTGCACACCACCTGACAGGAACTGTTTTAATAAACAAGTGTTTTTTTTATTTTCTCGCTTGTGATGTGGTGAATTTTTGTGGTGTTTTTCAAGAGGCAGTTGTTTTTCTTTACTAGTACTCATTTTATCTCTGTCTTGGCTGTATTTGCCTTTGTGTATGTTATAGAATTCCCACACAGTGGTGGTCCTCTCTACTGCTGTGTGTGCAAACAATATATGCTGCTCCATATGCTGCAGTATTTTGTCAAGCAACTGGTGTAGGATCTGTGAGGCTGATGCCTGCAAATCTCCTAAGTACCTCCTGTCAGATGCTGAAAGGTCCTTGGAGCAGGGATGGTTAACACTATGTAAATCTTTGTGTCCACTGGGATAGGCAGTTCACATGTCCTCCTTTAATTCCATGTGTGGGCAGCATATGTTGATTAACTTCCATATGGTGTCTTTTTCCAGACAGTAATGGTTGACATTGTCCTGTTCATGGAAATGACGGTATGTCACCCACTGTCAGACCCATATACGATGTGGAGATGACAGCACACATCACCATGGGCATTGACTCTGAAAGTGTCCACTGTCACTTACAGCTGAGCTAAGGCTGCTATATACTGGAATATCCTAGTGTTCAGAATAGATAAGTACTATGTCTTGTCATGCTAAATTAATGTATCTCAGAATCATTCTGCCATGCCCAATTTCATCATTAGCATGCATGATGAGTTTTATTGGCTCAATGGCACTAATTTGCATGTTGTTATGCAGTCGTTTCCATACCACGCATACCACATTCTCATGTAATGTTGTCACACTACTTGGATCTCTGATTTGCCCTCTCCCTCAGCTCATCACATTTTTTTAATTTACTGCTGCATGTTATTGTTTTTGAATACAAATGATTTTTGTTAATCCTCACTCACATTTTTTTTATGGTAGTACCTCAATTCACCATCAACCTGCAGCAAACAGTATGAGCTAGCATTAACCCATGCATGCAAAAGGGTTGGATTATCATTCTGTGCACAGAACACAGTGAACACAGAAGTGATGTAATTGAAATTTTAAATGAATACATGAAGATTTTTCTTTCAAAAATGTTTACATTGCTTGTAGTTTTTTTCCCCTTTTTAACTAGAGATGCATGGATAATTATGCACTGTTTCAATTTATTTTACTGGACGTTGTGCACCTTGAAGTGAATCAATACATGTTGTTTCAGCTTTGAATATATATTTAGCTTGTGTGTTTCTGCAGGTGTTCCTGCACTAATTGCAGCAGCACAAACTGCTGGTTTTTCAGAACCCACAGGTTGTTTTAAAGCAAAGCGGTTTTAGGTTTAGGTAATTTATACAGTGTGCCCTGTGCTTCTATAAGTGAGGTCATTTTGTTTAATCCTATGTGCACTGCACACCTTGCAGACATTTGACAAGTTTCCCTTTTTCTTCTTTCACTATGTATATTACAGTGGAATATTCATATCCATTTCTTGCTTTCTGCTAATTTACAGACTTTTCTTATTTGTTTCTTAATTTAATTTACATATCTTCTGAGAAGACCTGTGGTATTTTTCTGTTGTAGGAGTTGTATCTGTTTCCTATCTGGACAGAAATGGGAAATGAGAAAAGGAAGTTTTATTTTTAGTTAGCAGTATTAGCGTATCTTGCTGCTAAAGGAAACTGTTAGTCATTTTCTTTTTTGCAGTCAACGTAATGTTGTTGTGGGGGCGCAGTGATACATCGTACTGATGATATTATTGTTAAGCTGTATTTCTGAATCATTTGTAACTGTCAGGTATTGGATGTTATTTGAACTTAAGGCTTTTGCTTTTATTGAAGGTTTGTTAGAAATGCTCTTTGGTTCCCTTTTGGTGGTGCTGCTGTTAGTCTATAAAACGCATACGTTAGCTGAAGGAATGGATTAAAAGAATCAGAAGACCACCTGTGGCATTGTGATAGGTTGAGTATACAAAATGAATTGTACTCAGAGTCTCTGATGCACAATGGGTTAATAATCAGAGTTTAACATTCTCAGTGGCCAACAAAAGCAGCTGTGAGTACTTGACAAGCATGTAAAATGTAGTCTTCAGAGGGACTGTTTTCTTTCAGGCTACATATCTTGTGAAATATAGATGTGAACAAAATAGCTTCATGCTTCTCATTATGCTCCAGGTCTTGGTCCTACTGCATTCTAAGACTTACAGTGGTATTTATAACCCCACATTTGTTGTGTTGTCTCAGTAACCATTACACAGTTCAGTGAGATCATAGCTCTACACTTCATCTTCATCAATTAATTAATTTATTTATTAACATTTGATTACCAGGAAAGTCTGACTGGGTGGGAACCCATTTTCAGTGGAGGTCCCCAGGGAGAAAAACTCCAAAAGTATTACAACACACAACAATTTTACAATCTTTAAAAATAATACAAAAAACAATACAGTATAAATAATTATACCAAATTAGACATGATATAAACACTTTGGTTAAGAATAGATATAAGTTATGGGACAATGATTCAATAGTTAGATAAATTTTAAGATTAAGGAACTGGCCTGCAGGGTAACGTCAAACAGGTACTTTTAGACCAGTCTACAGTCCCTAATCATCAAAGGAATACACTGACAATTTCCCAGCTCTGTATGACATGGCTCATCTCTGAATTTTGCCCCTCAGTCTAAGCTGAACAGAAAGGAAATTTAGCAGAAATCAGCTTACTGGATACTTGACAGAAAATAATCATTGACTCCGTGACAATGTGAGGTATTGCCAGATCTACCAGGAGAAGTAAGGCAGTGCATGTGTGGCATATGCCAGCATGGCTGGCTGAAGTTTTGTAAATAATCTTATATCATTTGACTGACACATTAATTTGTGCAGATGCTTTAAAAACGTATTTGTAAAAGTTGCTTATGTTAAAACAATGCTGCAACAGAAACTTAACAGAGTTCTGAATGTGAACTGTTCCAAAGTCAGGTGACTAGATGTGATGTAATTCTATAGCCATCTGAAGGATGGAACTCTGGCAGCAGCAATTTGTTTTTCCTTGGAATCTGATATATAAATGATCTATGTCAGTTATCACAGTTGTTAGTTGTACAGTTCAGTGTGTAGAGTATCTCATCTTGCCTTGTGGAAGTAAGCATCTCAGCAGTACATTTTGTCTTGGGATATTAAGTGAGTTTACTAGGGGCAGTTTCTCCTTAGTTTAGTTAGGTAAAAGTACTGTGAGATTAGTTTAGTATTATTTCTTTTTCTGCATGTGAAATTCTATCCAACTGTGTTATTTTATATTTTCTGTGACTGAAAACTCTGATGTGTATTGTAACTAAATATTAATATTTTCCTGTTTTTTTATTTTTGTTGTCCATTATTAAATATGTTAAATATGTTAAATATGTTTATACCTTTTCATTGTGGCTGGTCTTTTAATAAATATTTTTAATATCTTGAAAGTACCTGTGGTTATTTCAGTGTCACTGTGGCCACTCCAAAAGCCTTACTGCTTCCATCACACTCTACTAGTCATATCAGTATTAATTTGACATAGTATAATTGGTTACCCCTTGTAACAGCCTTAGAGTATTTGGCTGGTGGCAGCTACACTGTAATCAGCTGGTGAATCTGTGTCAGTCTTTCTCAGTGTGTGTGTGTGTGTGTGTGTGTGTGTGTGTGTGTGTGTGTGTGTGTGTGTGCATACTTGTGTGTGTGTATGAAAAATCAGGTATTCAATTGTGTGTGCCAGATACTTGGAACTGTGACAGACAGTCCAGTCCCAGTGGAGTATGTTTCCTGTGTGCTCTTGGGGGAAATTGTGTTGAATGCAGAGAGCTGCATTTGAAATACTGTGTAAATCCATTCCTGTTTCTAGTGACTGCCTCTTACCAGTGTCAGTGGTGAGGATTGGGGCTCCTTTATTACTGGCTCAGGGTAAAGAGGGGCCATCACAACCCCATTCATAATTGTTTTTTTTTGTCTAGGAGATGGTATGCCTCCTTGCTAAGTTAACTATTAACATATTCCATTTCCTTCATCAGCTACATTGTTACACTATTTTACTTTACTGGACTCACTGCAATAAACAGTCAGACAGCCAGCTGGATAAATCCAGTCAAGCCACAGTAAGGTTCAGAGTCTAGTGATGTGTGTTAGGCAGGACTGGAAAGTTATCTGTATTTATGCAAATAATTGACTTGCATGCTAGTTCACCACCTCTCACTATTCTTCGCTAGTTTGCCCATTTTCAAAGTCTTGCCATTATAGGCATCTGTCTGCTGCCATCAATCTTTACTGCCTGGACTTCCTTGTAGTTTATTAAGGAAGGATTTACGTATCAGTTTGAGTAGCACACAGTCCCACTACACATATTGTATCCTCCTACCTTCCTCTGTTTTACCTTTCTAGGTCTACCTTTCACCATTGGGGATTCCTGGTTGTAGCATGCCTCCTTGACTCAAATGCCAGTTTGAGTACACTCATTCTTGTAATGCATGTTTTTGAATTTGTCGTGTCATGAGTAAATCTGAGACAACCACCCCCCACTTCCCTCTTGGCACTCATGTTGGGGGCTTCACTCCAACAACTACCTTCACTTTATTGTTCTTAATACAAGATCACTGCACCTTGGAGAAAGACCAATCATTGACAAGTAATGTAAAACCTGTCTCACTATTTCTGTAAGGTGCACTGACCTCAAACTACCCACAATTCACTATTTAGTGTTACAATTGCCCTACAATGTGAATCAAGCAGTGAAACACAAGCAACTACTACCTCAAGCTATTGTGCTCAGCTTTTAACCAAGGAAGGTACTGTAAACCGGCAAACCTGCAACCCTGTATATGTTTAATGGACAAGAATTAAATCTGCTTTCAAATCATCTGCCAATTCATCCATGCAATTTCTGAAAATGTATCCTATCTCTGTCATATGCTTGAGTCTCTTAATCTTAATTCTCAATTGACATATTAACTACCTTGTTGCCAACACTATTTTCTTTTATATAAACCCATTTAACGTCTTTCTGTATTTTTCTGTTATATGTTGACTTGGATGGTGGTTGCTGGATTTCCGTATGTAATCTTGTGCACTGTCTCTGGCCAAATCAACAAAATCCATGCATAATACTGTATACTATATAGCATTAATTCCAGGTCTTCATTGGCTATACAATTCATTTTTTCATAGGCATATATAATAAATCATATTTTTAACTGCAAAATGATTAAATTTGGTGCCCCAAAGTCTTTTTGCCTCTTAACCTGCCTCCTGATTTGGTGCCACTTCATGCCTGGGTTTTCTGACCAGTGTATACCTTTTTAAAACCTTTTTGGATCCACACAGCTGACTATCAGCTACCAGCTGTTCCTCCTTCATTCACTTGATTTGCTGGACCTGCCTTAGCCTCCTGCAGGCTACACTCAACTCAAATTTTGGGCCAACAAGGAGATCAAGGATCCTGGTTCATCAATATACTGCTGCCAGAGAGTGTTTTAATACATTTTCCCCATCCCCATGTGTAAGCCCAGTACACACAATAGGTATCTGTGCTGATCCACCCTTCACTTCCACAAATTATTGATGTCAGCAGTGCACCCTTCCCACTCTTGGAAGCAGTAACACCTTTGCAGCTTTTTCCCTGATCTCCACCAGTGAAATCATCCATATTAGTGGTCCCCATACAAGTACCCCTTCATCCTCCCTCCCAGGATGGGCACGTCTATCCTCCCCATCAGTGCCTCAGATACCTAAGTAGATAATCAAATCCTAGTTGCCTGAGTCATAATCAGGGCTTTATCCCTCTATGCCATGGTGCTGGTAGTGTACACTTATTTCACGAAGTTAGGGCTGTATCTTTCAGATCTATCTTCTTCATCTGAGGTATTCTGCAGTTTGTATACAGATGACTTGAAATTGGTAAACTGATGCATGTGTTACAGACAGGGCATGTCTGCAGAAGAACTTGACTAAATTGACCATTTGGGCACAGATGAATAATATGGTGATAAATACAGAAATAATGAAGCACATGAGATTTGGGAGACATAGTCTGAAGGGTGAACATTTAATACAGCACACAGTGATTGAAAATGTAGATTAATTTAAGGACCTGGTATATGGGTAGACTCAGCCTTGAGTTTTTTTTCTGGTCATATCAACCAATTGGTTAATGATAGTTATAAAACAATATACTGTATAAAAAAATCAGAAATTATAAAATCAGTTATGCTACGTGTCAATATCAGGAATCCATCTACCTCTTGTGGGAATAGAACTGGTGCGCTACCTGTTCTATCAAAGACAATACCTTTATATTAAAGCAAGTTCTAGTTTAGATATTTTTCAGAACAACTTGGTCACTTAAAATGGAGGTATGTTGTCAAGCTAAAATGGCATTATTGCCTATGCCCCAAAATATTTAGATGCATGTATTTAGGTATAAAAGTTGAAACCTCACAATACTCCTCTCTACTTGCCATTTTAACCATATATGCAAATTGTTGATGTAAGAATGTACAACCGGCCATAGGTTCCTCTTCAGCTGTGCTTGATCTGTAATAAAAGGAAGGCATCATCAGCTCACATGGATCAGTAAATATATTCTGTATGGTTTGGATCTCACCCTCCTATTGTTTTGATTTTGTTAATAAGTGCCTACACTCCTACTTTGCATGTGAAACTGACTCTGTGCAGGAAGAATGTAGCATATATCCCTTTTCATCTAGGAGAATGACTTGTCCCACCATGTGCAGATTTCCTCTAAGATGATAACTGGTCATTGGACATCCTCTTGTTGGCAAAAGAAAGATCCCTTTCTCCTTCTCTGGACCCTCTGTTATTCCTTCAGTTATACTACCACTGTCTGTCAAATAGTGCCCCTGATCACACTGATTAGACTCTAGCTAGCTTATCAATCTTACACTTCACCAAGAACTTGCAGACCCCACCTTCTACTGCTTTCACATGTGCTGCTGGCAAAACTGTAGGATTGCTCCCCCTTCTGTCTTCTTTCATTATCTCAGATACCAAATGTCCACACAAAATGCCGTTAAAAACAAACCCTAAACAACAGTGCCTTTTAAAGAGCCTGATAGGTGTTTTTGCAGTACTTGCAAATATCCTTGAAGATCTTCAGAACAATGAGAGTCACTGTCTCTTCACCTGATTTGATATATGCCTTTTCCCATTACTGCAACATTTTCTTTACTTGAAATGCCTTTATCTTGCTTTTCATTCCCAAAGCAGTTTGGAATCAAATGACTGCTGCAGTATGTATATTTCTCCTACTTCTGTCCACCCTCATATTGCCTAATAATAACACATAAAGCATCAATTGCCCTGCTGAAATAAACAACACTTCTTTCCACACCTTCCTAATTTACCTTAACAAAATGCTGCAGTCCTGTTTTGAAAAGTACCCCTGCTACAGCACTAAGGAGTGTGCTATCATATTCTGTATCTGACATCCAGCAGGGCCCACAAACATTGTAGGGATTGATAAGATTTTGAATCATCTTCCTGGGCCAGCCTCCTGAAATGTTTCAATTGCGAGTAAGAAACAGAATCAGCTACAGAATTAGGCAGCCCTATTTCATATTGCACCATCATCATTACATTCAATGACAAACATTATAAGGTAAACTCTCCCATCGGCCTTCCCATCAGTCCCTTACCCCCTACCTGATTGTTAACCATGTACAGCACTTCTAGATTATTTGTTCTAGAAAATACCCACAACTTCTGTATTGTTCTTCTCATAATTTCACAGCTACCATAGCGGGGAAGAATTCCAGAGATCATATATTTATTACTCATGACCTTAACTGGTAATTCTACTACAAACTATTACAAATTTCCTTCAAAACCAGGTCCTGCCTCAACTAGTACATCTTATGTAAATGCCTTGGTTTAGCTGGCAGTTCTGCCTGCCAGATTGAAACCCCATTATAGTGGCCCAGAAAGGTGTATCACAGTCCCAAAACCTTTCTCATCTCTTGTGTTACTCCAGTTATGGGTTGCTGCATTGAACACCCTGGCATTTCATTGCTAGCTACCTCATAAATGAGGTCCTCATCCAGATCATTGTACATGGAAAAATTAACAGACTCATCAGTCTTTTGATCCAGCCCTGCATTTTGACACTTCAGCTGTGTATGCTTCTTTGTCGACCAGGGAATTATGGCTAGGCATAAACCATCTTTTGTGGAGATTCAGGGAAAAATATATACAACCAAAACCCTGACTACATTGTCTGAATTGTTGCAGTATATAATAAAGTGTATATAAAGAGGTTGTGCGCATGCATTTACAGGTCCAGGCATAGCTATGGACAGAGAATTAGACTGAAATTAATTTATAAAGAAAAAAGCACACTCTTAAATAGATTGTGTTGAATACAGGACTAAGATTACATTGTAGATTTTGTTAATGGTTAGACAGTAGACATGGGTGGAATAGCAGAACAATGAGTAGCACTGTAACCTCACAGCAAGATGTTCTCTGGTTCAGTCAATGGAAGAGGTGCCTTCTCTACAGAGTTAATATATCTTTCCTGTGTTCACAGGAGTTTTCTGTGGGTACTCTAGTTTCCTTCCCTTTTCCAAAAATATGCAATAGATGGATTCATGACTTGAAAGTGTGTGTGTCTGTGTGTGATATGGGAAAAATGCCGAGCATTCTATTTCCTATTTCTTACTTGCCAAGAAAACTGTTGGTGGTGTTGACTGGTCATGGTGGTTCCTACGTTGTAGTTGGGCAGAGACAGTAGATGTAACTAAGTACTGATTACACTCCCTCATTCATCTACATTTTTCCTGTCTTGCCTACATTCATTAGTGTCTATTTTGATGGCTAGGAATATCATTATCATATTAGGACACTCAGCGTGTCTAGCATACTCATTTCAATACAGACATACCTAAACCCTACTTGTGTAAGCTTACTTTCCTATCTGTCTTTTAGATGACCTTTACTGTGACCTGATGAAGGAATGTACTAAATTTCTCAAACATTGCACATATAACTGCATGTCTCACTGCCACAAGTCTGATCAAATAATTGTGTGTCCCCCATCCCCCAGATTTTACCACTAGCAATGCCTGTATTCTAAACACTAACTCAGTGTCTACTTTAACCATTAATTCCCCTCTTGATTTACCCTGCATTTGAATCATTATTTATTCAAGTGTATCACAAGATACCACGCATTTTGTTTTTGGCTCATTCTCAACATATGACGAGTTTAGCTCCTGGGTTGACCCGGAAGTTAAATTTGTGTCCCTTGGGCTTATATTTTTTTGGTTAACTGGATAAGCCCACTGGACACAAGTATCCATTTTCAAAGGAAACCCAGGAGGACTGTTTAGTGAGATGACTTTCCCAGACACACACAGTAGACAAATGGAGACAGAGAAAGAATCAAATGCTGGAGTATAGAAACAGCTTGCTAGCATTTCATAGCCTTAATCCTCTGTGTTAATTGATAAACTAGATACTAAATAAATAAAATAAAAACAAGAAATTCTATAACAGACACAGATACACACACACACACACACACACACACACACACACACACACACACACACACACACACACACTCTGGATGTGACAATTGATAAATCAGCATAAATTTCCAATTATGTTGCGGTGGTGGTGCTGCGGTAGCATTGTCGCCTCACAGTAAGACGTTGTCCTGTTCGATTCTCAGCTAGAGCGTCTTCTGTGTGGAGACATGCGTGAATGGGTGTACCTTTGTTGAAGGTTGTGCGTCAGGGCTGGCAACTCGGCACGTAAAAATCTACTGCCAATCATTAGCGGACCAGAGTTCTGCTGTGGCGACCACTAACTGGGAAAAGCCAAAAGACACAACAACAACAACAACAACAAGTGTTGGGTGCTAAACCTATCAGTGATACTTCAAACTTTTTTCTTGCAGACTTCCTGAAATAAAACTATTACTACACCTGCTTACACATATGTCTCCAGTTTAGCCTTTTATGTCTCTACTGTCTGTCTTGTTGACTTTACATTTTGAGCTTTCTGAAGTTTCCCTCTCAAATAAGTGAAATACCAAAAACACAAACTAATCATTGTCAAAGATTACAACTTTAACTTTACTACTACAAACAAAAACTCCCTTAACCATTTTCTTCTATCCCACTACCTTAGTCAGCTTATTTCTTTAGGAACTAGACATACCAATAATTCAAACAGACCTCTATTCTTCATCTTATTATAACAATCATTCCTGAAAAACTTAAAAGATCTTTGCATTATCTTCCCTTCACTTAGTGAACACTGCCCTTTATTTTCTCGTTCATCAATTAAATCTTCAAAAATGTCCACCTAAGATTATTCAAACTATATTTATCCCATTAGATTTTAGGTATCTTATCACACAGGAGCACCACCTCATAAGCTGGGTGCCTGTATACTCATGTACCACCCCCAGCTCTGCCATTTCCTCCTTCTACATTATAATATTCCCTAACCAAGGCATACAGTTTCCCCTTAGAACAATAAAAGATAAAAACTATAATCCCCTGGATCACCCTTATTTTATTACTGATAGAGAAAACACATGGAAAACTTGGAAATCCAATACTCAAAGACGCATCACACAATAATTACCTAGAGCGGATGAAGAACACCAGGTTAAAGAATAATGAGGCTGAAGTACTGTATTTTAGAAACCTGCAACACTCTTGGATGAGCCACCCTTAAAAATTCTGGTCATGAATCAAAACATTATGCACCCCTGATTCTTTCCTAAACAATATAATTGAACTACCTACCTTCCTCTACATCTCAGTGAAATCCAACAAATGCTCTCCTTTCCTCCCCTTCAGCATCAGCAGTTTCTATACTTTTCCAGTTACCCCGCACACAACAGATACACCCTTTCACAGACTAATTGAGAACCCTCCATTTTCTTTAAAAATATCTTCATTATAAAAGTCAAAAGAACTGTTAGAACAATTCAGATGTACACATAACTCCTTATTCCATTCACTATACCCTTACTTTTTACAGTAAAGTGTTAGCATTCTTTGTAAACAATTAACTTTCATATTTAATCTTTCTCTCTCTCTCTCTTCCCATTTCAGTACTTCCACACTGTTTCAGACATTATTTAATCTTACTACTTGCCTAACCCTCAGTCCCTCCATGGCTAGCAATTATAGGTGAATTTCCAACATATGCTCTCTAACAAAAAAATCTTGGAAAATATTACATTAACAAATCCTTGAATACATTTAGAAATATGACCTCTTTACCAATAAACAGCATGGCTTTAGAAATAATTACACCACCATTACAGAAATCTTCCTATATACAGATGCTATTTTTCTTGATTATACTATATCTTTTGACAATGTTAATCATAATCTTCTTTTGCAAAAAAAAAAAAAAACTATCATACTGCTGTCTTTTTAACGACATGTGTTCCTGGTTTAACAGACCATTTACTGCCATATATGTCCACCACAGGTTTTCTTTCTTCTTAAAAGAGTAGCCAAGGTTTAATTATTGGACCCTGTCTCATTTACCTCTACATTAATGAGCTTCTCACTCATCTTCCACAAGCTAATTTTCTGCTTTATGTGGATGATATAGTATTAATTATCTCCCATAAGCAACTCCCAAATCTCCAGTATGATTACAAGCCTTTGAAACTGGTCTTCTCATGACAAACTTCAGATTAGTACTAAATGAACAAGCTGGTGTTGGGTTGAAAATACAGACCTCAGTGTTAAAGGTCCAAATGTTTATTAAAATTTGGGTTTGTCTGATGGGGCAAAGTTTAATGTTTCGTGTAGAAATTACAACTTAATGTCAAAAAGTCCAACACTACGTTTCTCTCAATTACAAAAATAAAGACTTTGCAGAGCTTCCCTCAAGCCATTTAACATCTAATACCCTCAAGACATTACATTTCCCACTTTACATAATAATGTTATCTGGGTGAACTCATTGACCAGAATCTCACGTTCTAAACTCACATAGAGCTACAATGTCAAAATGTTCATCTGTGACTTAAAGTAGCAAATAATTTTCCAATCTTCTCACCCCAGATGCAATACAAATGATTCATTCCTAGATTAGAATATGGTCTCCTCATCTTTGCACTTACTTCAACCCAAAATTCCTCTTTACTCCAGAAGACAGAAAACAGAATACAAAGATTCATACACCTCTCACAATGGAGGGGATGCCATTCTACTATCATGCAAAAGTCTAATTGCCTCCTCATCAAATAAAGGACCTGTTTTCTGCCTAACACTTTCATTTTTAAACTACAACTTACTGCTTAACTGTCCATATTTTTGTCTCATATTTTTGGTTGGTTCCTCATAAAATTTTATTATTCTGGCAAATCACTGACAAATCATTGAGGACTGCAGTCAGAAAATAATGACAGATGTTTGAGTTACAGACTTTGTGCTCTTCAGAAAATTCATGCTAATGCAAAATCTGTTATTCTACCAACTTTCTAAGTTTGTAATAGTGATATTTACAAGTTGTCCCTATTTTTAGGCCTTTATCCCCATTTTATATATATATATATATATATATATATATATATATATATATATATATATATATATATCTTTGTCCAGATTTCTTGGTCTCAGATGCTGAAAGGTATGCGGTTTACAACTCCTGCTGTTTACCACTCACTCATAGGCTACAATTCCACTTCAAAGAATACTCTCTTAGGAGCCACAGTGGTCTCCAACTATGTAGATCTCGCTTTTTAGATGGCCCTTGGTAAAAACTCTTTCTCTAAACTTGTACCACCCATTTGAAGTACACTCAAAGAGGGACCTACTAATAATCTATCACAATTCCATAAACTACTAAAATTCCATCTCTACAAACAGTCCAAATGCACTTGCTTCAATGATAATAATAAATTATACATAGTACTCACCAATTTAATTTAAATCTTTGCTGTGGATCACAACAAAACTTAATTTTCAAAAAGCAATTAATTTAATTTGTAATTATTTAAACATGTTATTAATGACAACTGTTTAAGCAATCTCATGATATTACAGTTACTTTGTCATTTTTTCATGTTACGTATGTAAATATTTCTGCTTTTATGTCCTGCATAGCACTTCTTGTATCTTCCTTGTAGCCAGGAATTTGCCTAAATGACTCTATGTGAATATTTTTTGCATTATTTCTGCTTTTAATTATATTTGTAGCAGCCTTAAAGCCTGGAATGTGAATGAATAGGGTCAACTTTCCTGGTTAACAAACTAAGTAAAAAAAAAAGAATAAGAGAACCAATGGCATCAGTAAAGCCCATACCTCTACGTCTTGCCCCATGAAAGAACTGCAGTGTTCTTGCCTGAGAGCCCATTTCCTGCAGAACACAACATTCACTAATACCAAATTTTGCAGTTTATTTATTTATTTAGTACTTCTGTTTACCGAGTAAGTCAGACTGGGCACAAATACCAGTTTTGATGGAGGCTCGGAGGGAAACGCTCCATTTTACAGAATAAGTAAAAGGTAGTTACACCAAATTTACATAATTTGTGCATACATACATACATACATACATAGACTAGTAATGATATGACAGTTAAAAAATAATAACTGTTCATACATAGAATAGTAAATGAACATACATGGAATTGCAATGATATGATAGTTAATGAAAACACGACTGTTAAATGAAGAATATAGTAAAATATTAGCTAATATCAAGTTTATACAAGTCTATTTGCTTTCAGATGGAATCAGCTGAAAATAGGTATTGAGTAGGAGACAGTGAAGTAATTATAGGATGAAGATGGTTCCAAATTATGAAGGAGTATTGAGGAGGCCCAGGTAAAAGGGAGACAGAGGTAGTAGTGGTGAGGGGTAGATGATAGTCAGACAGTTAGAGATTGTGAAGAAGTAACTGTATTATGGCCAGTTACATAAAAGGATGACGTTAAAGAGTTTACATAAAAGAGTTTAGATAGCAATTATACCCATAGCAGCAGCCCAGTCTTGGTAGCTCAACAGGTGGTACACTTGACTTTGGTGCCGGTAGGTCAGAAGGCAGTGAGTTCAATTCCCATGCCAGGTAGTTGGATTAACTTCCTAACAGTGACACTGCAGTGCAGAATAAGGAGAATTTGCTGTCCTTCAGAGAAGACATTAAATTGAGGCCCAATCTTCCCGAGTTGCTGGTAGCTCAGGTGGATATAAAAGACCTCACATCACATAATACAAACAATACTGGCAGTTCCCTGGTGCCCAGGCCACATTTCTCTTATTCAGTATGAATACCACCTTGGATCCCCCCTAAAAAAAGATCATTGGCCTGGTGGGACTAACCTGGTCAGCAAAGTATAAATAAATCCAAATTAACATGTGCACTTTCCCTTAAGTCTTTCTCCATTCCTGGGTTCCTACCTTGTTGCCTCCTTCTCACTCTTAATAATTGTTGCTGCATCATGATCCCTCATATATAGTCAGTTATCCATGTTCATCAAACGTAACAGTGTAACATCAAACCAAGCTCATAAGCTGTCTGTGTATGCCTGTCCTCCTTGTCATGTAGATAGTCTGACTTCAATATCATGATACTGCTGAAGTGTGACCATATAAATGAACTATGTTTTTGAGAGCTGCAATTATTAAGAAAAGAAGAAGCCAAGCTAGCACAACCTAAAAACAAAACATCTGCATTCTAAAATAAAGTATTTGTGGGGGGAATTTTGTCTCCACACCCCTGGTATTGGTGACCTTGTCACTTCCCACACTTCCTAACTTATATTTACTTACTCAGAGTTTACACTACCTGTTTGGAAAGGAATACTGCCGTATCAGACTTACAGTCCATCTTTCCCAGGATTCCAGGATCACCTAGTTACAATATTTAACTAGAGCCATCGTTTACTGCACACAGGTGGCTATTTGTCTTTTAAACAAACATGGCTTGATCAAATACTGTGCTCCAGGCCTTATCCCTATTGACTGCTTTCATCTTACTTCTGTTAGAATTTCTGAATATACTGCAAAATCTAGCTCATAGTTTTTATGTTCTTCTTTACCCTTTTCCTCTGTTTCACACCATTTTGTCATATTTCTTTTTAGATCTGTTCAGTAAGAGAAAATATCTATGAATCCTCCCTTCTATGTGTTGTCATACTTACTTTATCAGATATGTCTCTAGATCCCTTTTCTGTATCCCTCAATGTACTTGTTGCTATAATATTTAGTCTGATAGCCCCACCCTTCCCATATCATTTACTGTTACTGCCTTCCCACTCTGTTGTATGCACCTGTGTATAATCATGCTCCACTTCCTGTAATCTGGCTCAGTAGCTCAGATATCCAGTCCAGAACTGCTTCTGGCTGTACCCTTTGCATTGTCAAAGCCAGCCTCTTGTTTGCCTGCACCAAAGATTACCCATAGCAAGTCTGACATTATTCCTGGAGCCTGTTGCCAAACTGCTCTAACCCATGATAAGACACCATGTTACTTGATCTAGCTCATTTTAAAAATGATGCCTCACCCTCTCCATCCTACTAGCTTTCCCCAGCATTCAAACATTTCTTCTTTGATGGTCTTGTCTTTTTATAGTTATTTTTTTTTTTGCTTTCCTTTTTTGCATATTTCTCTTTTTTTCCTTTTCCGATCACCTCTCACGTCTTTATTCCACACCCATTCTGTGTAATTCTCTGAAGTCGCATTATTAGTGGTTGCAGTGTTCCTTCCCCACTTTCTTTTTTACCCTTTGCATATATTTGCTTTAAATTCCTTTTCTTGGCCTTGCTTGCCTTCACCTCTGTTGAAATATTTATGTTTGCTTCTGTATACTCTTTTCCTGCTTGTCAACAGGAAAAACATACCCTTGGTCTCCTGACCACTGCATCCTGTGGGGTGGACTTGGGCATAGCTTGAAGTAACCGATGACTACAATGATTAGTAAAAGCAAGGCTAGTTACCAGCCTTATGTCACAAGTTCTGCTTGCCATCTTCATCATTGCCTGAGGCCTCATGACATTTCTTCTTCTTCCTATTTCTTCTTTTCAGTTTTATACTTCACCAGGCATTCCCCTTTTCCCCTTATGCTGTTTCATTTCCCTGACCACTGTCATTTTCTTCTCTCTCTCTCTCTTTCTTTTTAGTCATGATATTTCAAAGTATTTTGAACTGCACACATCTCATAACAAGCTATTCTTCACTTCTTATAATTAGCATTTTCCAACAATATGTTCTCCAATAACGTCATAGACTTTCAATTTCTCACTTGTTTTTATTACTTACTTTCTTAACTGTTTGCAGAAAATAAAGAATGTGAGTCTACTTGTGTCATAGTACAGTTATTTATAGGTTATTACTAAATATTCTGTAGACTTCTACAATTCTATGTACTCAGTACTTCCTTATGGTAATAATTATCCCATCAACTGTTATGTCTGCAGTGTATAACTTCAGTAAATGATTCATCTATTTTTACTAAGGAATCTACTTCAAAGAAAGTGCAGATTGAGAGACTTGTTACTTGATTTGGTAGATGAGCACCCTCCAGATGCGTCTGTATGAACAGCAACATTAGTAATGAAGTACCGGACAGTTACTAATGTAGAGCTACTGGACAGTTAGTAATGAAGAGAGGAAAGTTCAGCCACTTTTAACTGCAGATTTATTAAATGACCTTTCCGTGGATAATTACACTCTGTTATGCTCTGTACTAACTTAAAAAAACTATTGTTTCAATAACCACAGTGCTTTCTTAGCTTAACAAGTTGAAATAACTTTTGCTTGAGACATTTTACTTTGCTCCTGCTGTGAGTAGCCTTGAAGCCAGTGCAAAAAAGAGAACATTTTCTGTGCCTATTCATTCTTCACTGGACAGGAGCTGTGCCTGACCTATTGTCTTCTTGGTTAATCAGCCTATTCATTCTTCACTGGACAGGGACTGTGCCTGACCTATTGTCTATAATGCAAGAGCCGATTACAGAGGTCATCATACTGGCAGCCTTAAGGGCTGTTATGCTACCCTTTCCATCTCTAGAGCCCCTACCAACCACAGTGGCTCCCTCAAGCTCCTCTATATTGCCCACCTTGGGGGAGTCTGCATGTCTACACACACACACACACACACACACACACACACACACACACACACACACACACACACACACACACACAATATTTACTTGGGCTTCCTATATGCAGTGCACTTGCTTAGCAGTGTGAGTTCAGCAGGCACTGGGTGAAACACCCTGTGATTACCTGTAGGTCTCACCCAAATGACAAATCAGAGATGCTTGTGCCACCTCTTTGGTGTAGAGGGATGAAGCCCTGACTACATCCCCAACAACCCGAGTTGGATGAGCATTGGTGCATACCTTTTCTGGGGAAAGGACCATGCTGTGCATTTCCATGTTGGAACTTTGCTGGAAGCCATATCTCAGAAGTCAGATCTCAAAGCCATGATGCTGGGTTGGGATGCACATGAGGACAGAGTAGATGTTACTGCCCTATGGGCCCAGGGTAGAGTATAAGCTCACGTTACCTCCTATGGCCTGCCAAGCCTAAAACTGATATAAGCAGTGGGACTTTGGGTTAGCAAAAATTCCTTACGAGGCTGCAGCATGCTGCTTTCTACCTGGTCCCCTCCTGCCCTGTAGTACAGCCAGGTGCATACCCCTTAAAGCTGCACACAGAGGTGTCTCTGTGTGCAGGAAGTCCCCCAGAAAGACTTTGTTGGTGTTGGTCACACTGTGGAGCCTACTAGGTCATGCAGACTGAAGAGGATGGGACTATAAGGAACTGCCAATTAAGGAGCATGAAGTCAGTAGAGAGTGAAATGTGAAAAAAAAATAGAGCTGCATTCTTTCCCATAGGATGGGTGAGCTGACAGCAACTACTCATTTCCATCCACCCAGATCCATTCCTTCTGCCATTTGTGTTGCTAGTCAAACACACGACATCTGTATTACAGTCAGAGAATTATCTTTCTGTGCCATAGAGGTGGGATCATGGTTTTATTTTTTTAATATATACATTAATTTTATTTTCATTTCCTTAACAACTATGCCCTTTATAGTCTTGAAGCCAGACATTTGCATGTGCAAAGATGCCTCCAGATTAGTTGCACCATCATCCCCTTCTTCCCAAGCTAAGGTACAGTGTTGGGAGGGTATCCATTTAACAGTCTCCACAATGCTGTCCACTCGCCCACATGTGATATGAGGATATACTGTCACCACTGTGCAACCACTTTGTCTACTCCATACTGTTCATTGATTCCCTGTACTGCCACTGGCACTGGTCTGGCATTTAGCTATGGCCGAAAGTTCTAAGCTGCTATCAAACTCCCCCTCCTCCTGTCTTAATTACTTGCTGGTGTTATCCTGGCAGAAATTTCAGGAACTAAAATTTCCAGATAAAGGTAAGTTTGACAGTACTAGATGGAAGCAAGGAATCTAAGGATAACAGAGAACAGTGTCACCAAACCTATAAAGAAAACTTCCTGGGATATTACAGTTGTTGTCCACTTTTGCTGGCAACTGTTCCTTTATTTTCTTTGATCATGTTATGCCATACATACATGTTCAGTGCTGTTATGTTAAGATGGTTGCACATTTTTGCATGTTTCTCACTTGTTTTACAGTACCCATTTAGGCTCTATAGGTATTTAAAGTCTGATACATGCATTGTTTCTGTTCTACAGTTTGAAGTCTTCAAAGCAAACTTATTCTAAGTGGTTTATTAATATTTGATTGTTTCTACTCACCTTCACAACTGCTCATTCACAGTGACATCTCATTCATATCAGCTGTTAACCTTGGAAACAGTCCATCATTCACTCACAACCACTGTTTTTCCTCAAGGCAAATAGGTCTGCTTGTAGACAACAAATATGAACAATGTAACAGATGAAGGTAGCATTTTCAACCAAATTGTCTAAACATCAAACCAGATGAAAGTTCAACCAGAGCATGGGAAGAGGTCACAGCAGGGAGATCTTTCTCTTACTCCAAGGTGCAGTAACTCCAGAGTTGAATATAATAAGTGGTAGGGTGCAGAGTTATACCCCATTCATGAGAGATGTGGGGGTAGATCCCCACTACAGAAAAATGACTTTAAAATTCTTTCCCAACCAGGTAATTGACCAAATTCATCCCTGGTTTTGGCACCTAAGTCTCTAATGGACAGAGGTAACCTGTAAATGGTTCATCTCCCAGGCCCATGCTTACACTTATTAAGGGTATCAGAACTTGAAAGAGATGTGGGATGCATGGCTAAGCTTAAAAAGACCATTGTGGTTGTTAGCCTAGTAAACACCTATGAACCTATAAAATATTTAGCTTATTAACACAGTCAAGATTCTAGCTCTGCAGCACTTCTTATCACCTATTATAAGATTCTAGCTTTGCAATGCCTTTAATTGCCTACGATACAATTGCAATATATGCGACAGATTTGCCATTTTTACCTATGCTTGATAACCAAATCTAGCCCACATATCTTGCTAGGGTTCAACTACATCAGCTCTGTCTTGTTATAAAATAGTCTACAGTGACTATTACCCCTCACTACAAACTGTAGTTACTTCTCAATCTATGACTAGATTACTAAACTCCTACTCAACTCTTTCATGGTAAAGCTGTAAAACACACACTCTCAGAGGATCTCTTTCATTGCTTTTAGAAGTCAAAAGTTTAGGTCTTTTTATTCCTTAATTTATGCAACTGCCCCATACCAGCACCATGCAAGAGGCTTCCCCAGATCCATATTACATCCATTAAGTCATGCTTTGTAGTGTTACCTAACTGGTTCATCCATTCTAGTATCTCCCAAATATATCAGGAATGAATTAATCTTGTACCCATTGTACCATATTTCACATTTTCACTTCTCTTCACAGCTTATCCCTCTCCTGCTCCTAGACATGTCACTTTGCTCTATATAGCTATAATTTTACAATACTAATTATTCTCTCTTGTATTCCGATTTATTACCTGATCTCTTCTTTTTGTACCTCATTTACTTGTCAATGCCACCTCTTCAGCTCCAATGCTCCTACTTTTTATTTAGTC